>NC_090361.1:50000-313305 GCF_035084215.1 Heptranchias perlo
AACCCTAACCCTAACCCTAACCCTAACCCTAACCCTAACCCTAACCCTAACCCTAACCCTAACCCTAACCCTAACCCTAACCCTAACCCTAACCCTAACCCTAACCCTAACCCTAACCCTAACCCTAACCCTAACCCTAACCCTAACCCTAACCCTAACCCTAACCCTAACCCTAACCCTAACCCTAACCCTAACCCTAACCCTAACCCTAACCCTAATGCAGCAACCCTAACCCTAACCCTAACCCTAACCCTAACCCTAACCCTAACCCTAACCCTAACCCTAACCCTAACCCTAACCCTAACCCTAACCCTAACCCTAACCCTAACCCTAACCCTAACCCTAACCCTAACCCTAACCCTAACCCTAACCCTAACCCTAACCCTAACCCTAACCCTAACCCTAACCCTAACCCTAACCCTAACCCTAACCCTAACCCTAACCCTAACCCTAACCCTAACCCTAACCCTAACCCTAACCCTAACCCTAACCCTAACCCTAACCCTAACCCTAACCCTAACCCTAACCCTAACCCTAACCCTAACCCTAACCCTAACCCTAACCCTAACCCTAACCCTAACCCTAACCCTAACCCTAACCCTAACCCTAACCCTAACCCTAACCCTAACCCTAACCCTAACCCTAACCCTAACCCTAACCCTAACCCTAACCCTAACCCTAACCCTAACCCTAACCCTAACCCTAACCCTAACCCTAACCCTAACCCTAACCCTAACCCTAACCCTAACCCTAACCCTAACCCTAACCCTAACCCTAACCCTAACCCTAACCCTAACCCTAACCCTAACCCTAACCCTAACCCTAACCCTAATGCAGCGTAACCCTAACCCTAACCCTAACCCTAACCCTAACCCTAACCCTAACCCTAACCCTAACCCTAACCCTAACCCTAACCCTAACCCTAACCCTAACCCTAACCCTAACCCTAACCCTAACCCTAACCCTAACCCTAACCCTAACCCTAACCCTAACCCTAACCCTAACCCTAACCCTAACCCTAACCCTAACCCTAACCCTAACCCTAACCCTAACCCTAACCCTAACCCTAACCCTAACCCTAACCCTAACCCTAACCCTAACCCTAATGCACTAAGGACTTGGTCTGTTTGTTTATAGCTCCCTGATGAGCCGCAAGATGGCGAAACCGGTCGGAGTGTTCCAAGAAGGAACGATGGATGCTACTTAAGGCTGCAGGATGGGACACATTCAGTAGTAGCCAAGCAGGAACTCTGGATGGTGCCTAAAGCTAAAGCACAAGGTGCATTCATTTGGACAACAGCAACAGTCTGAGGTGCGGGCCAGAACCAAGAGGCAGACAACATAGGGAGGGCGTTTCCCCCCTCTGCCCACCATTTTAAAACCTAACCCTAACCCTAACCCTAACCCTAATGCACTAACCCTAACCCTAACCCTAACCCTAACCCTAACCCTAATTCACTAACCCTAACCCTAACCCTAACCCTAACCCTAACCCTAATGCAGCGTAACCCTAACCCTAACCCTAACCCTAACCCTAACCCTAACCCTAACCCTAACCCTAATGCAGCGTAACCCTAACCCTAACCCTAACCCTAACCCTAACCCTAACCCTAATGCAGCGTAACCCTAACCCTAACCCTAACCCTAACCCTAACCCTAATGCACTAACCCTAACCCTAACCCTAACCCTAACCCTAACCCTAACCCTGGACAACAGCAACAGTCTGAGGTGCGGGCCAGAACCAAGAGGCAGACAACACAGGGAGGGCGTTTCCCCCCTCTGCCCACCATTTTAAAACCTAACCCCAACCCTAACCCCAACCCTAACCCTAACCCTAACCCTAATGCAGCGTAACCCTAACCCTAACCCTAACCCTAACCCTAACCCTAACCCTAATGCAGCGTAACCCTAACCCTAACCCTAACCCTAACCCTAACCCTAACCCTAACCCTGGACAACAGCAACAGTCTGAGGTGCGGGCCAGAACCAAGAGGCAGACAACATAGGGAGGGCGTTTCCCCCCTCTGCCCACCATTTTAAAACCTAACTTTTGCAAGTGACGCACTAAGGACTTGGTCTGTTTGTTTGTAGCTCCCTGATGAGCCGCAAGATGGCGAAACCGGTCGGAGTGTTCCAAGAAGGAACGATGGATGGTACTTAAGGCTGGAGGATGGGACACATTCAGTAGTAGCCAAGCAGGAACTCTGGATGGTGCCTAAAGCTAAAGCACAAGGTGCATTCATTTGGACAACAGCAACAGTCTGAGGTGCGGGCCAGAACCAAGAGGCAGACAACATAGGGAGGGCGTTTTCCCCCCTCTGCCCACCATTTTAAAACCTAACTTTTGCAAGTGACGCACTAAGGACTTGGTCTGTTTGTTTGTAGCTCCCTGATGAGCCGCAAGATGGCGAAACCGGTCGGAGTGTTCCAAGAAGGAACGATGGATGGTACTTAAGGCTGGAGGATGGGACACATTCAGTAGTAGCCAAGCAGGAACTCTGGATGGTGCCTAAAGCTAAAGCACAAGGTGCATTCATTTGGACAACAGCAACAGTCTGAGGTGCGGGCCAGAACCAAGAGGCAGACAACATAGGGAGGGCGTTTCCCCCCTCTGCCCACCATTTTAAAACCTAACTTTTGCAAGTGACGCACTAAGGACTTGGTCTGTTTGTTTGTAGCTCCCTGATGAGCCGCAAGATGGCGAAACCGGTCGGAGTGTTCCAAGAAGGAACGATGGATGGTACTTAAGGCTGGAGGATGGGACACATTCAGTAGTAGCCAAGCAGGAACTCTGGATGGTGCCTAAAGCTAAAGCACAAGGTGCATTCATTTGGACAACAGCAACAGTCTGAGGTGCGGGCCAGAACCAAGAGGCAGACAACATAGGGAGGGCGTTTCCCCCCTCTGCCCACCATTTTAAAACCTAACTTTTGCAAGTGACGCACTAAGGACTTGGTCTGTTTGTTTGTAGCTCCCTGATGAGCCGCAAGATGGCGAAACCGGTCGGAGTGTTCCAAGAAGGAACGATGGATGGTACTTAAGGCTGGAGGATGGGACACATTCAGTAGTAGCCAAGCAGGAACTCTGGATGGTGCCTAAAGCTAAAGCACAAGGTGCATTCATTTGGACAACAGCAACAGTCTGAGGTGCGGGCCAGAACCAAGAGGCAGACAACATAGGGAGGGCGTTTCCCCCCTCTGCCCACCATTTTAAAACCTAACTTTTGCAAGTGACGCACTAAGGACTTGGTCTGTTTGTTTGTAGCTCCCTGATGAGCCGCAAGATGGCGAAACCGGTCGGAGTGTTCCAAGAAGGAACGATGGATGGTACTTAAGGCTGGAGGATGGGACACATTCAGTAGTAGCCAAGCAGGAACTCTGGATGGTGCCTAAAGCTAAAGCACAAGGTGCATTCATTTGGACAACAGCAACAGTCTGAGGTGCGGGCCAGAACCAAGAGGCAGACAACATAGGGAGGGCGTTTCCCCCCTCTGCCCACCATTTTAAAACCTAACTTTTGCAAGTGACGCACTAAGGACTTGGTCTGTTTGTTTGTAGCTCCCTGATGAGCCGCAAGATGGCGAAACCGGTCGGAGTGTTCCAAGAAGGAACGATGGATGGTACTTAAGGCTGGAGGATGGGACACATTCAGTAGTAGCCAAGCAGGAACTCTGGATGGTGCCTAAAGCTAAAGCACAAGGTGCATTCATTTGGACAACAGCAACAGTCTGAGGTGCGGGCCAGAACCAAGAGGCAGACAACATAGGGAGGGCGTTTCCCCCCTCTGCCCACCATTTTAAAACCTAACTTTTGCAAGTGACGCACTAAGGACTTGGTCTGTTTGTTTGTAGCTCCCTGATGAGCCGCAAGATGGCGAAACCGGTCGGAGTGTTCCAAGAAGGAACGATGGATGGTCCTTAAGGCTGGAGGATGGGACACATTCAGTAGTAGCCAAGCAGGAACTCTGGATGGTGCCTAAAGCTAAAGCACAAGGTGCATTCATTTGGACAACAGCAACAGTCTGAGGTGCGGGCCAGAACCAAGAGGCAGACAACATAGGGAGGGCGTTTCCCCCCTCTGCCCACCATTTTAAAACCTAACTTTTGCAAGTGACGCACTAAGGACTTGGTCTGTTTGTTTGTAGCTCCCTGATGAGCCGCAAGATGGCGAAACCGGTCGGAGTGTTCCAAGAAGGAACGATGGATGGTACTTAAGGCTGGAGGATGGGACACATTCAGTAGTAGCCAAGCAGGAACTCTGGATGGTGCCTAAAGCTAAAGCACAAGGTGCATTCATTTGGACAACAGCAACAGTCTGAGGTGCGGGCCAGAACCAAGAGGCAGACAACATAGGGAGGGCGTTTCCCCCCTCTGCCCACCATTTTAAAACCTAACTTTTGCAAGTGACGCACTAAGGACTTGGTCTGTTTGTTTGTAGCTCCCTGATGAGCCGCAAGATGGCGAAACCGGTCGGAGTGTTCCAAGAAGGAACGATGGATGGTACTTAAGGCTGGAGGATGGGACACATTCAGTAGTAGCCAAGCAGGAACTCTGGATGGTGCCTAAAGCTAAAGCACAAGGTGCATTCATTTGGACAACAGCAACAGTCTGAGGTGCGGGCCAGAACCAAGAGGCAGACAACATAGGGAGGGCGTTTCCCCCCTCTGCCCACCATTTTAAAACCTAACCTTTGCAAGTGACGCACTAAGGACTTGGTCTGTTTGTTTGTAGCTACCTGATGAGCCGCAAGATGGCGAAACCGGTCGGAGTGTTCCAAGAAGGAACGATGGATGGTACTTAAGGCTGGAGGACGAGACACATTCAGTAGTAGCCAAGCAGGAACTCTGGATGGTGCCTAAAGCTAAAGCACAAGGTGCATTCATTTGGACAACAGCAACAGTCTGAGGTGCGGGCCAGAACCAAGAGGCAGACAACATAGGGAGGGCGTTTCCCCCCTCTGCCCACCATTTTAAAACCTAACCTTTGCAAGTGACGCACTAAGGACTTGGTCTGTTTGTTTGTAGCTCCCTGATGAGCCGTAAGATGGCGAAACCGGTCGGAGTGTTCCAAGAAGGAACGATGGATGGTACTTAAGGCTGGAGGACGGGACACATTCAGTAGTAGCCAAGCAGGAACTCTGGATGGTGCCTAAAGCTAAAGCATAAGGTGCATTCATTTGGACAACAGCAACAGTCTGAGGTGCGGGCCAGAACCAAGAGGCAGACAACATAGGGAGGGCGTTTCCCCCCTCTGCCCACCATTTTGAAACCTAACTTTTGCAAGTGACGCACTAAGGACTTGGTCTGTTTGTTTGTAGCTCCCTGATGAGCCGTAAGATGGCGAAACCGGTCGGAGTGTTCCAAGAAGGAACGATGGATGGTACTTAAGGCTGGAGGACGGGACACATTCAGTAGTAGCCAAGCAGGAACTCTGGATGGTGCCTAAAGCTAAAGCATAAGGTGCATTCATTTGGACAACAGCAACAGTCTGAGGTGCGGGCCAGAACCAAGAGGCAGACAACATAGGGAGGGCGTTTCCCCCCTCTGCCCACCATTTTGAAACCTAACTTTTGCAAGTGACGCACTAAGGACTTGGTCTGTTTGTTTGTAGCTCCCTGATGAGCCGTAAGATGGCGAAACCGGTCGGAGTGTTCCAAGAAGGAACGATGGATGGTACTTAAGGCTGGAGGACGGGACACATTCAGTAGTAGCCAAGCAGGAACTCTGGATGGTGCCTAAAGCTAAAGCATAAGGTGCATTCATTTGGACAACAGCAACAGTCTGAGGTGCGGGCCAGAACCAAGAGGCAGACAACATAGGGAGGGCGTTTCCCCCCTCTGCCCACCATTTTGAAACCTAACTTTTGCAAGTGACGCACTAAGGACTTGGTCTGTTTGTTTGTAGCTCCCTGATGAGCCGTAAGATGGCGAAACCGGTCGGAGTGTTCCAAGAAGGAACGATGGATGGTACTTAAGGCTGGAGGACGGGACACATTCAGTAGTAGCCAAGCAGGAACTCTGGATGGTGCCTAAAGCTAAAGCATAAGGTGCATTCATTTGGACAACAGCAACAGTCTGAGGTGCGGGCCAGAACCAAGAGGCAGACAACATAGGGAGGGCGTTTCCCCCCTCTGCCCACCATTTTGAAACCTAACTTTTGCAAGTGACGCACTAAGGACTTGGTCTGTTTGTTTGTAGCTCCCTGATGAGCCGTAAGATGGCGAAACCGGTCGGAGTGTTCCAAGAAGGAACGATGGATGGTACTTAAGGCTGGAGGACGGGACACATTCAGTAGTAGCCAAGCAGGAACTCTGGATGGTGCCTAAAGCTAAAGCATAAGGTGCATTCATTTGGACAACAGCAACAGTCTGAGGTGCGGGCCAGAACCAAGAGGCAGACAACATAGGGAGGGCGTTTCCCCCCTCTGCCCACCATTTTGAAACCTAACTTTTGCAAGTGACGCACTAAGGACTTGGTCTGTTTGTTTGTAGCTCCCTGATGAGCCGTAAGATGGCGAAACCGGTCGGAGTGTTCCAAGAAGGAACGATGGATGGTACTTAAGGCTGGAGGACGGGACACATTCAGTAGTAGCCAAGCAGGAACTCTGGATGGTGCCTAAAGCTAAAGCATAAGGTGCATTCATTTGGACAACAGCAACAGTCTGAGGTGCGGGCCAGAACCAAGAGGCAGACAACATAGGGAGGGCGTTTCCCCCCTCTGCCCACCATTTTGAAACCTAACCCTAACCCTAACCCTAACCCTAATGCAGGACCAAGAGGCAGACAACATAGGGAGGGCGTTTCCCCCCTCTGCCCACCATTTTAAAACCTAACCCTAACCCTAACCCTAACCCTAATGCAGCGTAACCCTAACCCTAACCCTAACCCTAACCCTGATGCACCCAACCCTACCCCTAAAACATAACCCTAACCCCACCCCACCCCTAAACACCTAACCCTAACCCTGATGCACCCCAACCTAACCCCAATATAGCCCTGAACCTAACTGCGACCCTGACCCTCACCTAACCCCAGTGCTGTAACCCTAACCTGAACCCCCCAACCTCAATACAACATAACCCTAACACTACGTAAAATAAAGGGTAGAGTTCCAACACCAATAATAATAACTAAATACGACATAGAGACCATAAATTGGCAAAACCCAGGAACTGATTATAACCCCAGAGGGGGATCAAAGGATTACGGATCAAGAAATTACTAAGAAGCGATCGGCAAGAAAAAGAAGCCAGGTGGTAAGGTAAAGCGTGGGCCAACCAAAAGTGGCAGGTATAAGTGACAAGAAGCTCAAGGGTTGAGTGAGAATACGAACACAAGAGGGTGTAACTACCCTCCTGCCCACACCATACAACCTAACATTCAGGAGTGACACACTTTACATTACCACAGACAAAAAAAGATATAAATGCCAAGAAAAGAAAACCCAGAGAATATATCTTGCAAATACCTTAAATCTAAACTTGATCAGTGAGGTAGATGGTTAAATAACTTTTTGTTCCCCTTCTGCCCCCCACAAAAAAAGCAGCAAGCAACTTATAAAAATAGGGAGCACCAAGGAGGTTTTTTTTAATTTTAAAATCTAAAATATTTAAAAGGTGCACTTAAAATAAAGCATGGCTGGAAATGTGGGTCTGACAGACATGGAACTCATCTTCCCAAACCCCCCCCCCCCCCACGAGGTTTGGGACAGCAATAAGGGCACAAAAGATTACATATTTTTTTTTAAAAAGTTGTAGTTCCCGTAGACACGGTCTCTGGACATTGATGCGGGGACGGCCCCTTTAAGAGATGCCGGGTGCTGCGGGGACGGCCCCTTTAAGAGATGCCTGGTGCTGCGGGGAACGCGACAGCAGGGAGCTGCTGGATATCGACCTCGGTTTTTTAAAAAAGAAACCCTTTCCCCGGGGATCTGGAGGAGTTGGGGACACGGGTGAGAATCCGATAACTTTATCTAGTCTTTAGATTTTGAGCGTTCACCGGGTGATTTTTATCTTTGAAATCGGGTTTTTTTCTCAGCGACTGAAAAGCGAGCGCCGCGTGAGGCATTCTGGGATATGGAGTTCTCTCGGGTCAAACACGAGGGCAAGACCCGTAAATAAAAGGGTTTACTTGGTCTCTCTGGGGCTGGGGGACCTTTCTTTCCCCCTCCTCTCCCCCCGGGGGGCGGGTGGCAGCGGTTACGGGAGTTTTTATGGGGAATCGGACCTTGGAAATCAAAATTTGGTTCCACGCGGCCGCTGAAAAGCGAGCGCCGCGTGAGGCATTCTGGGATATGGAGTTCTCTCGGGTCAAACACGAGGGCAACGCTCTTAAATAAAAGGGTTTACTTTGGTTTTTTGGGGCTGGGGGACCTTTCTTTCCCCCTCCTCTCCCCCCGGGGGGTGGGTGGCGGCGGATTCGGGAGTTTTTTTGGGGAATCGGACCTTGGAAATCGGTTTTTTTCTGCGCGGCCGCTGAAAAGCGAGCGACGCGTGAGGCATTCTGGGAGATTGAGTTTCGTTTAACGAGCGATCGGGTTTAAAAAGGAGGAAATCGGTGGGAAGTTTAATTAATTGTTTAAAATATCCTCATAATTAAAAGGCATAGCCGGAGGTGGGGGTTTGGAGAAGTAGCTTCATGTTTTTATCTTAAAAAATGAGGTGAGGCGGACAGGTAATCAAGCCCCGGGGTCAGCGGACAGTCAGACTCCGTGGCGCCAGAATGACCTGGAGCATTAAAACAGATTCAAAGGTTAAAAAGCAATATTTTTAAAAACATTACCTCAAAAAAAAAATAAATAAAAAAAAATAACCCCAAACATCTAAGATAAACTAAAGGAACATTAAAACATTAGGTTAAAAAAATATAATTTAAAAATAACGAACACGTGGAGCGAAGGGGGCGGGGCCAGCCCTGCATGAGACAGGACTCATTACATACAGGACAGAAATTCTAACCAATCCCAGGTCAAGGCTAGCCTGCTTGTGGGCGGGAACAAAACTTCAGCCAACAGTAGCACACAGGGGAGGGGCCAGTCCAAGGCTCCGGACTTATAAACAACTGTAAACAAAGTTAAAATCCTTTCTCCCTGATGAAGCTTAAGGATAAGCGAAACGTCGGAGAAAAAAAGATTCCAGGCCGGAGAACTTACTGAACGAAAGAGTTTTTGGATAGTACTGTTGCAGGCAGAGAACCATCGAAGCCAGAGAGCCACCGGAGGGGAGGTGAGACCGGTGGAAAAAGAGCCTTTCCAGGCGGGACAGCCGGCTGAGCTGGGGAGTGTTTGGAGGACGCAGTCCCAGGCAGGAGACCATCTGAGCCAGGGAGCCACCGTGGGGTGAGATTACAGTTACTAGCGGGGACCTCTATTACCAAATAGAAGCTAGTAACATCTTTTAAAACCTTTTGCACCTTTCTACACCCAGGGAATGGCTAACACTATGCGGAACACATGCAGGTTGTCTGACAACCGTACGCATATGAGGTCGGACCCTGGTACACATAGGTGTCTCCCCGTAGCCAGGGATGAATTTGCTACAACAGTGAGAATAATTTATAGAATTTTCCAGACAATCCACCATCTAATATTCTTAAAGGGCCAGAATCAGCCCCCTAAGGGCATCTTAAAACAAGCTGATAAACTAACCTGCTTTATAAAACCGGCAAAACCGTCACAGGAAACCCTAACCAAATTGGCTTTGAATTCAGAAAATTGGGCAAAACAGACCAGACAGATTCTAATTGAGCACTATACAACAAACCTGGAAGAATTAGAAAATGAATTTGCTCAGGCTGCAGTGACAGAGCGCCTGGAAGAAATTATGACGAAAGCCACTAATTGGATTAAAAAGAGTCTTAGACATAAATTCAAAATTCAATCAATTGATGAGGCAAAGAGACATGTGGTGGGATTAGCATCACGGTTGACAGAGCAAGGGACCAGCACACAATTGAGGACAGAACAGCGGACCGGCACACGGACTAGGACGCCCCCACGCCATAGGCCAAATACCTGGGCAGCCTTGTTCCACCAGCCTGCGATCACAGCCCCCTCATGCCGCAGACGGACTGAAAACCCCCCCCCACCCCGTGGGCCAGCTGCCACGACTTTGTCACGCCACCGACGGACACCCCCACCCCGTGAGCCAACTGCCACAACCTCGTCAAGCCACCGACACACCCCCCCACCCTTTGAGCCAGCTGCCATGACTTCAGCACGCCACCGGCAGACCCCCCCACCCCTTGCACCAGTTGCCACGACTTCGTCACACCACCAACACACCCCCCCACCCTTGGAGCCAGCTGCCATGACTTCGTCATGCCACCGATGGACCCCCCCACCCCTTGCACCAGTTGCCACGACTTCGTCACACCACCAACACACACCCCCACCCTTTGAGCCAGCTGCCATGACTTCGTCACGCCACCGACAGACCCCCCCACCCCGTGGGCCAGCTACCCCGACTTCATCACACCACCAGCAGACCACTGAAACCCCCCCTTCCTTGCCGTCCAGGGCAGTGACCCCCCCTTCCCCGCCATCCAGGGTGGCGACTAGCCCTACCCCACCCCACAGGCCAAGGACCAGGATTTCCAATGTGGCCATCATTAGGGACCTGGACATCACACTTGGCTCTCAAGAGCCTGAGCCACGTAGACCCCAGCACTACATGGGGAACCAACATCAGACCGTATTAAACCAAATCACTAGGGATTCCTCAGACCCAAAACAAACAGAAGGGAGAACCCCTCCTACACCAGGGACAAATCCATGCACAACATTCCTGTACCCCAAAACCAGGGTCACGTACCAACCGCTCCCACAGAGACAAAAGAAAGACTGTACCAAACCAACCATCCCAAGAAATACAGCAGTTCTAGAGCCCGAGATCAGTGTCACAAAACAACCCCTTCCACAGAAACAAAGGAGCGACCAGACCGGACAGGTAAACCCAATAGACACAGAAATGAGGACAGGAACAATGAGAGCCCAGACAGACAACACAGTAGGAGAGGCAGAAATAGCTGATGCCGAGGTAGGGAACACAATAGGGGAGGCAGGGGTAGCAGACATAGAAACAGAAAACACACCAACAGGGGCAGAACCTGACTCTGAAGGGGAAGATGCACAGAGAGTGACGAGGCACCCCAACACCAGCCGAAAAAACATTACCTGGAAATTGGAACCCAGAAAATCCATTTTAATAATAGGAGATTCCAACCTCTCCAAGATAAAAAGATGCCCAAATCCCACCACCCAAATTGATAGCTTTCCAGGAGCTAAATTCATTCATGTCACAGCAATTCTGGACAAATTGGAACCCTGTCCGGAGACCAAAAAGGTGGTGCTCTCAGTTGGCATTAATAATCGAACGCAGAGACCACTGACTGCAACCAAGCAACTGCAGTCATTACTTAAATTGGCTAAGAGCACATTCCCAAATGCTCAGATCTGGGTGCCGGAAATTAACTTCAGTAACTTACTTCCAGAAATGGAGAGGGATACAATCAGAGGAATTAACCAGCATATAAAAAAACAGAATTACATACCAGCAATTAATGCTAGATCCTTTAAAGTGGGGGCTGACCACATCCATTGGACAGATAGCACTGCCCATAACATAATAAACCAGTGGATGAAGTGTTTAAACTAAAAATGACATTAACCCAAGAGAAGGGTAGATTGAACCTGGGAAAAACTGTTATTAATATTTCCCAACTCTTTAACCCCACAGAGGTACAGGAGAGGGTTTTAAACAAGGGCCTTACATTTGTTCCAACCCCAAAACATTGTAAAGTACAAATTCAGGAAGATCTGAAAAGGTTTTACAGGAGAGTAAAACTGACCGATTACTTTAGCGATTCAGAAACAGACAAGCAACCTTTTACACCACCATCAGAATGGACCCCACCAAACAATAAAATAGAGCCAGAAATCCTAAACTTTATTAAACAGACTCAATCACAAATTGAAAAAATCCCTAAACAGACAGACAAGCAAAACCTCACTGGAAGAGAGAGACGGGCAATCATAGAACTTAGAAACAATCTAGATATAATCATAAAACCAGCAGATAAGGGCAGCAGTATAGTGATCATGGATAGGCAACAGTATCTACTTGAAGCTCACAGACAGCTTAATAATACAGCCCACTACACGAAATTAGCAGGACCAATTTACCAGGACACACGAAAAGAGATTGGAAACATTTTAACAGAACTAAAGAAATCTAAACACTTAAATCAGAAACAAGTGGAATACCTAAGGGGGGAACAACCACAACCCAGAAAATTCTACATACTACCCAAAATACACAAGCACCCTGACACATGGACTGTACCAGGAGAAATACCACCAGGAAGACCAATTGTGTCAGACTGTGGTAGTGAATCCTACAGGATAGCAGAATACATTGACTCATTCCTAAACCCCTTATCACAGAAGCACCCTAGCTACATTAAAGACACTTACCACTTCATAGAAATAGTGAACTCACTGACCGTACCCCCGAACGCAATACTCTTTACCATGGACATTGAAAGCCTATACACAAACATAGAAACAGACAGAGGCATACAGGCAGTGGAAAATATCCTTAGAAAGTTCCCCCAACCCCACAGACCAGATGCAGCCATAATCCAGCTATTACACCTAGGACTAACAAAAAATGACTTTGAATTCCAGGAGCAATTCTACCTACAGATTAAGGGCACGGCTATGGGCAAGAAATTTGCCCCGGCCTACGCAAACATATACATGGCAGACTGGGAAAACACAGTCTTTGAAAAGTGTTCCAAGCTCCCGATGTGTTATTACAGATACCTGGATGACATATGGGGAGTCTGGACTCACACAGAAACAGAATTGCAAGAATTTGTAGGTATTCTCAACAGTCACCACCAATCTATTAAACTTAAAGTTACAACACATAGAGAAAGTGTGGATTTCCTGGACACCACAGTATTTAAATTACAACAGGAGAATAACAGCCACAAGCTAGCAACAAAGGTATTCTTTAAAGAAACAGACACACACACACTCCTGCACATAAACAGCCACCATCCAAAACATACCTTTCGGGGGCTGGTGAAGTCACAACTGACACGTTTTCACCGCATATGCACAAACGGAGAGGACTTTAGGGAAGCCACCACAACCCTATTTACTGCACTGAGACAGAGAGGTTACACGAAAAGGTTCCTCAGGCACCTTAAGTCTGATTTCCTGAGGGGACTGAATAGCCCACGGCCAAACAGAGAAGTAGCAAGACTACCACTGATAACGACATACGATACAACGACCAAACTAATACACGGAGTGATTAAAACCCAATTTGGGAAACTAAAAGAGGATGTTGACACACTTAGTCGATACCACATAACGTCAGCATACAGAAGAAGTCAAAACCTTCGAGGTATGCTGGTTCGGAGTAGGATAAGAAAACAGACAACCCAGAACTGCACAAACCCAAAATGTGGGACGTGTAAATACCTAATAATCCGCAAAATGATACAAAATAGACACACAGGAAAAGCAGCCCTAATTAAACAAAGAATTACATGTGAACAGCACAATGCTGTTTATGCAATTCGATGCAAACAATGCCACATCTTGTATGTAGGAGAAACAGGGAATAGTCTAAGGATGAGGCTCACAGGGCACCTCAGTGCTATTAGAACAAAGGATGTATACAAACCTACCTCCCGACACTTCATGGAGCATGGTCTTGAATCCCTGGAATTTATGGGGTTGGAGACCAACATGAACTGGACAACCTCACAAAGGAAGAGGAGGGAAAAACACTGGATAACAACCCTACAAACTCAGTTACCAAGGGGCTTAAATCAGATCTAAAATGGGGGAAATCCAACATCAAAAAACAAAACTGCCCCGACCTTAATTACCAAAAATCCCAACCCCAACTTGATAAACCTCCCAAACCGCAACCACACCACACCCTACCCTAATCACAATAAACAGAGCTAACCCCTACTGTTTAAGCTAACCAAAACCACTAAACCCCACACTGCCCACAACAAACAGACCAAAGCCCCAACCCTAACTACAAACAGACCACATCCATATCCCAAATCCTAACTCCAAATGCACCCCACTCTACCCCTAAAGCCTAACCGTAACTCTAATACAGCAAACCTAATCTCCCACCCCACCCCTAAAATCTAAGCCTAACACACCCCACCCTACTCCTAAACCCTGACCCTCACTTAACCCTACCCCTAATGCAACCCTAACCCATAACTCCAACCCCCCAGCCCTGAATCTAATCACAACTCTGACCCTGGACCCTAACCCTGATGCACCCTACCCTACCCCTAAACACCTAACCCTAACCCTGATGCACCCTACCCTACCCCTAAACACCTAACCCTAACCCTGATGCACCCAACCCTACCCCTAAAACATAACCCTAACCCCACCCCACCCCTAAACACCTAACCCTAACCCTGATGCACCCCAACCTAACCCCAATATAGCCCTGAACCTAACTGCGACCCTGACCCTCACCTAACCCCAACACTAACCCCAGTGCAGCAACCCTAACCCTAACCTGAACCCCCCAACCTCAATACAACATAACCCTAACACTACGTAAAATAAAGGGTAGAGTTCCAACACCAATAATAATAACTAAATACGACATAGAGGCCATAAATTGGCAAAACCCAGGAACTGATTGTAACCCCAGAGGGGGATCAAAGTATTACGGATCAAGAAATTACTAAGAAGCGATCGGCAAGAAAAAGAAGCCAGGTGGTAAGGTAAAGCGTGGGCCAACCAAAAGTGGCAGGTATAAGTGACAAGAAGCTCAAGGGTTGAGTGAGAATACGAACACAAGAGGGTGTAACTACCCTCCTGCCCACACCATACAACCTAACCCTAACCCTAACCCTAACCCTAACCCTAATGCACTAACCCTAATGCACTAACCCTAACCCTAACCCTAACCCTGACCCTAACCCTAACCCAGTGCAGCAACCCTAACCCTAACCTGAACCCCCCAACCTCAATACAACATAACCCTAACACTACGTAAAATAAAGGGTAGAGTTCCAACACCAATAATAATAACTAAATACGACATAGAGGCCATAAATTGGCAAAACCCAGGAACTGATTGTAACCCCAGAGGGGGATCAAAGTATTACGGATCAAGAAATTACTAAGAAGCGATCGGCAAGAAAAAGAAGCCAGGTGGTAAGGTAAAGCGTGGGCCAACCAAAAGTGGCAGGTATAAGTGACAAGAAGCTCAAGGGTTGAGTGAGAATACGAACACAAGAGGGTGTAACTACCCTCCTGCCCACACCATACAACCTAACCCTAACCCTAACCCTAACCCTAACCCTAATGCACTAACCCTAATGCACTAACCCTAACCCTAACCCTAACCCTGACCCTAACCCTAACCCAGTGCAGCAACCCTAACCCTAACCTGAACCCCCCAACCTCAATACAACATAACCATAACACTACGTAAAATAAAGGGTAGAGTTCCAACAACAATAATAATAACTAAATACGACATAGAGACCATAAATTGGCAAAACCCAGGAACTGATTATAACCCCAGAGGGGGATCAAAGGATTACGGATCAAGAAATTACTAAGAAGCGATCGGCAAGAAAAAGAAGCCAGGTGGTAAGGTAAAGCGTGGGCCAACCAAAAGTTGCAGGTATAAGTGACAAGAAGCTCAAGCGTTGAGTGAGAATACGAACACGAGAGGGTGTAACTACCCTCCTGCCCACACCATACAACCTAACCCTAACCCTAACCCTAACCCTAACGCAGTGTACCCGAACCCTAACCCTAACCCTAATGCAGCGTAACCCTAACCCTAACCCTAACCCTAACCCACCATTTTAAAACCTAACCCTAACCCTAACCCCAACCCTAATGCAGCGTAACACTAACCCGAACCCTAACCCAAATCAGCATAACCCTAACCCTAACCCTAATGCAGCGTAACCCTAACCCTAACCCTAACCGTAACCCTAACTCTAACTCTAATGCAGCGTAACCCTAACCCTAACCCTAACCCTAAGACCCTAACCCTAACCCTGACTCTAACCCTAATGCACCAACCCTAACCCTAATGCACTAACCCTAACCCTAACCCTAACCCTAATGCAACCATAACCCTAACCCTAATGTAACCCTAACCCTAACCCAAATGCAGCGTAACCCTAACCCTAATCCACCCTAACCCTAACCCTAATGTAGCCCTAACCCTAACCTTAAGCCCAACCTAACCCTAACCCTAATGCAAACCAAACCTTAACCCTAATGCAGCCTAGCCCTAACCCTAACCCTAGACATAACCATAATGCAGCGTGACCCTAACCCTAACACACTAACCCTAACCCTAACACCCTAACCCTAGCTCTAACCCTAATGCACCCTAACCCTAATTCTCACTAACCCTAACCCTAATGCAGCGACGCCCACATCCCATGAATGAATTTTAAAAATCCAAAAGGTGGGGCAGCAGTCAACACAGGGGGGCCTGTTCCCTCTTCTCCCACAACACTAACCCTAATGCAGCATCTCGGAATGACGCCAGCCCACCCACCGGTATAACCTCGGCCCACCCACCGGTATAACCCCAGCCGGGGACCGGGCGGTCGTCCCCGAGTCGCGGCCTCGGCCTCCGTTCAAGTGGAGGATTTCAAATTGTCAGAACTCGAAGTCGGTGATAAAGCCGCGCCGCAAATGCAGCAAATTATTAAAAACATTCCTGGTGAATGATTAAACCATCCCGGGTTTCCCCTCACCCTAACCCGGGTTTCCCTGGTCTGACCGTTGGGATTTCTCTCTCTCTCCGCCTCACGCGAGCCTCGATCCGACTGACGGTTCTGCACGCACTGGGGAGGCGACAAACTAGTGCCCGCCAATAGGAGGCAGGGAAAGGAAACCATGTGATCCGGCACCTCCAATAGGGCAGGACAAAAGTAACCACGTAATTCCTCCCACAGAGTACCGGCCCTGGCGCTTTGGACACATGCGCAGAGGCTACATTCCGGCCACTTGTGCAGATTGCATATTGTCCAATTCCACCAACCCCAACTCACAAAATGCACATACAACCACGGCTGCCAACTCTGGACTATTGCTGGAGATTTGAACAAGGGCTGCTTGCTCGCAGGTTGCAAAGCTTGGTGAAAGGTTGTAAAAAGCTTCTAAAAGGTTGAGTGTATTTGGCCCCATGAACCTAGGAACACCTCTTTCAAATCTTCCCTAGCCTTCTCTGTTGCAAGGAGAACAAGCCCAGCTTCTCCAACCTCTCCACGTAACTGAGTCTCTCTCCATGGTACCATTCTAGTAAATCTTTTCTGCACCCTCTCTAAGGCCTTGATATCCTTCTTAAAGTGTGTTACCCAGAATTGAACACAATACTTCAACTGAGGCATAATCAGTATTTTATACACTTGAAGTGGAAAAATCTGCAATAGAAAAGAGAAGTGTAATTAAAACTGACCCCACTAACCATGAATCCCATCCTATAGTAAACTTTTTATGCTCAGATGGCCCACTGGTTAAGGCATTGGAGTTAAGGTTCAATGGATAGCTATTCTCATGGGATTCAAACCCCACTCCTAGTAACTGTACTCAGCAATAACTTTAGTGTTTCAATTCACATCCATTATTTTTACATTTACTAAATCTACCTTAAAATAATTAGATTTAAAATCAAGATTTATATCTAACACTCTGTAGATTTAATCTCACATTCCCTTATTTACATTTCTGACATGTATATCTGACTATCATAGAATCATAGAACCTTACAGAGCAGTAGGAGGCCATTTGGTCCGTCGTGTCCGTGCCAACTCTTTGAAAGAGCTATCCAATTTAACCCCAGCTTTTCCCCCATATTAGTCCTCTTCAAGTACATGTCCAATTGCCTTTTGAAAGTTCCTATGGAATCTGCTGTCACCTCCCTTTCAGGTAATGCATTCCAGATCTTAACAACCCTCTGTATGAAAAAAATTATCCTCATTTCACCTCTAGTTCTTTTGCCAATTATTTAAATCTATGACCTGTGGTTACTGACCCACTTGCCAGAGGAAACAGTTTCTCCCTATTTTCTCCCTCAAACCCCCTCATAATTTTGTATAACCCTAACCCTAACCCTAACCTCTATCGGGTCTCCCCTTAACCTTCTCTGCTCTAAGGAGAACAACCCCAGCTTCTCCAATCTCTCCACATAACTGAAGTCCCCCATCCCTGGTATCATCCTGGTATTCTCTCCAAGGCCTTGACATCGTTTCTAATGTGTGACGCCCAGAATTGTACACAATACTCCAGCTTAGGCCTAACCAGTAATTTGTAAAGGGTAAGTATGACTTCCTTCTTTTTGTATTCAATGCCACTATTTACAAAGCCAAGTATCCCATATACTTTCTCAACCGGCTTTTCAATTTGCCCTGTCACCTTAAAAGATTTGTAAATATGCACCTCCACATCCCTCCGCTCTTGCACCTGCCTTCAAAAAAGTACCATTTAGATTATACTGCCTCTCCATGTTGTTCCTCCCAATGTGTATCACTTCACACTTATCCACATTACATTGCATCTGCCATGTGTCTGCCCATTTCAACAGTCTGTCTATGTCCTCCTGAAATCTGCTAATACCTTTCCTACTATTTACTACACCGGTGTTGTACACCACAGGATGTGGGTGAATCAGCAACTGTACTCACTTTTCCTGACCTGGTTAGGTCATTGAAACACTTCTTGCACTATAGCCAAAACTGGGGCACTATGTTCCCAATGTTCACCTCTTCTGCCACCTCCAGTCACGCCTTCTTGGTGGCAGAACCAGGTTTCTTTCTCCTATTGCTTGGGTAAATGATCTCCTACCTGGTTCTCACAGCACCCGCAGTACTTAAAGTGAAGCATTCATGAAGCTGGGTGCTGCCTTTGCTCTGTGAAACCATAACTTTATTTCCTCCTTTCTCCTCCAAAATCCATTTTTGTATTGGCCCTTTAAATAGTGGACTTCAGATCGTGTCATGCAGGTACGTAGTACGCCCACTGCATAACTTGGAGACGTGAAACCCGGAAGCAAAAATAATTGCCTTCAATTGAGTTGCGATTGTGGATTCTTACACGCTCAATTCACTTCCGGGTTTCCCACGTGAAAATCTACTCACCCGCTCTCTTCCCGGCTCCAAGTAAAAATCATGCCCAAGGAATAAAAGCCACTAAATGACTGTCAAGAGCCTGTTTAAAGGTATCAGTCTGAATGCATATTTATTCCATGTGATTGACCCAATGTTAAAGGAAAAACCTTATCAACAATTAAATAAAGAACTTGCATTTATATATTGTCTTTCATGTCCTCAGGATGTTCCAAAGTGCTTCACAGCCAATTAATTATTTTTGAAGTGTAGACACTGATGTAATGTAGGCAAATGTAGCTTGAGAAAACACTTTCTGTGCTAGGTTTGATCATATTGACTCATGTGATTTTATCCCAAATCAATGCCTATATTTGTAATTATGCCTCACCTGTGTCTATAACAATGAGGAAGTAGACCTCTCAGAAAAGGTTCTAAACCAAACACAATGCAAATTCTACCATGGATAAATTGGACTGCAGCAAGGGCTTTAAACCAGTAAAAAAAGGGTGGGGGGTGGTGGAAATAATAGTAACCTAAAGATAAGAAAAAGAAGGGAGAAGACTGAGATCGATAGATTTTTGCACTCTAAGGGAATCAAGGGATATGGGGATCGGGCAGGAAAGTGGAGTTGAGGTCGAAAATCAGCTATGATCTTATTGAATGGTGGAGCAGGCTCGAATGGCCTATGGCCTACTCCTGCTCCTATTTCTTATGTTCTTATGTAGACCATAGGTCAGAGTACAAACAGTGATAAAGCTGACATAAATACTCTGGGAACAGTAAACATTATAGGAAGTGATAACAAAATATCTGTTAAAAATGAACAGCAGTGATGAAAAATAAGAACAGATTAAATTCCCTGTATAGCAATGTACAGAGCATCAGCAACCAAAATATGATGAGTCAAAAAGTGTAAGAAAACCCCATCAGGGCATATGGTTAGGGTGTGGACAGTTATCCAAATAAGAGTTCTGTACCTGAATGCATGTGGCAAAAGAAATAAAACAACTGAGTTAGAAGCTCAAATTCAACTTAAAAGGTATGATGTAGTAGCCATTACTGAGACCTGGCGACAAGCTGGGCATGATTGGGAGCTAAATATCCCAGGCTATAGGAGCTTTAGAAAGGACCCAAAATTGGGAAAGGAGGAAGAGTAACATTATTGATAAAAGGTATAGCATTGGAAAGAATGGTTTTCTGTAAGGATGATCAGGCAGTGAAAACACTATGTGCAGAACTAAGGAACAGCAAAGGATGCAAGACTGGTGGAATTTATCTACACATCTCCTGACAGTAGTGATGTAGAGGGGGGATCCATGAATATGGAGATCAGGAAAGCATGTAGCAAAAACAAAGTGGTTATAATGGGAGTTTTAATTTTCACATAGATTGGGAGAAATAGAACAGCTCAAGTAGTAAAAGCAACAAATTTTTAGAATGGATTCGGGACAGTTTTCCAGAACAATATGTTTTAGAACCGAGAAGGGAATAGGCCATACTAGATTTGGTGATGCACAATGAAGTAGAATTAGTTAACATTTTACGCGTAGTGACCATGGTATGGTTGAATTTGATATTAGGTTTGAGAGGGAGATGGGGCAGTCACAAACTTATCTTTAGGTTTTTATAAGTATATTAAGAGAAAAAGAGTGGTATGGGGGAATGTGGGCCCATTAAGACAGATACAGGTGGGACTATACTGGAGAATAAGGTAATGGCAGACTTGCTAGATGAATTCTTTGTATCCAGTTTCACAGTAGAGGAAGAGGACAAGATACCAGCGGTACAAGGGAAACTAAAAATAAGTCAAAGGGAGAACTTACTGAATTTAAGTAAAACAAATTAATAATGTAGAAAATAATAGGACTTAAGATAAACAAATCTCCAAGACTTGATGGTGTCCAGCCCGGGATATTAAAAGAAATAGGTGAGAAAATTGCAGGTATGTTAGTCATAATTTTTCAAAGCTCTCTAGATTAGGAATTGTGCCTTTGGATTGGAATATTGCAAATGTCACTCCATTATTAAGAGAGGGAGAGAAACCATGTGCTCTAACTTTGTTCACCAACCTCCTGACTCAGGTGACTGGCATTCTAACTAGCATAAATTCAGAAGGGTTTTGCTAACACATGGAGTGAGGGAGCACGGGGTAGCAACTATCGACAGAGTCTGGTTTCGACAGAGTCTATAATTGGGAATTTGGTGAGTGAGGGTATTCAGTGCAGTAAGGGGTGAGGTGCATTTGATTAGTCAGTGGAGAGGAGCGTACCGAGAGCGGGTCACAGCAACAACAAAACAAAACTGCAGTGTGACGTCACAGGTAAGGCAGGTAGGTGATTGGTGGCGAGTATCTCTTCTGTTTTCTTCTTTCTTAGGACTGTGGGCTAATTAACTTATAGCATAAAAAACTAATTTTCTTTTTAAAAAAAACTAAACTTAATTTAATAAATTAAACAAGGCCAATACTTGGTTCAACCTAAAAATAATTTGATTGGCATTGTAGTAATCAATTAAATAAATAAAAGTTATGACAGGGTAGGAGGTGTGTTGCAGCTGCAATATGTGGGAGCCACTGAACAGTTTTGTCCAGGGCAACTACATCTGCGGTAATTGTCTGCAGCTCGAGGAACTTCAGCTCCGAGTTGAGGAGCTGGAGTCCGAGCTGCAGACATTGCGATGCATCAGGGAGGGAGAAAGTTACCTGGACACTTTGATCCAGGAGGCAGTCATGCCCCTTAGACTAAATACTGTAGAATTGGCATGTGGTCAGGGACAGGAGGGTGTGACTGTGAGTGAGGCAGGTACGGGGATCCAGGAGGTAGCATTGCAGGAACCTCAGCCTCTGCACTTGACCAATAGATATGAGGTTCTTGCAGCCCTGGTGGACGAGTGCAGGGACTGCAGGGAGGATGAGCAAACTGGCCACGGCACCATGGTTCAGGGGGCCATTCAAGTGGGGGGAGTAAAAAGGAAGGTGGTTGTAGTAGGCAACAGTATAGTTAGGGGGATAGACACTGTTCTCTGCAGCCAGGAGCATGAGTCCCGAAGGCTGTGTTGCCTACCCGGTGCCAGGGTTAAGGACATCTCCTCCGGGTGGGAGAGGAACTTGGAGTGGGAGGGGGAGGATCCAGTTGTTGTGGTCCACGTAGGTACCAACGACATAAGTAGGACTAAGAAAGAGGTTCTGCTGAGGGAGTTTGAGCAGCTAGGGACTAAATTAAAAAGCAGAACCACAAAGGTGATAATCTTCGGATTATCACCTGAGCCATGAGCAAATTGGCACAGGGTAAATCAGATCAGAGAGATGAATGCGTGGCTCAAAGATTGATGTGGGAGAAGTGGGTTTTGATTCATGGGGCACTGGCACCAATACTGGGGAAAGAGGGAACTGTTCCGTTGGGACGGGCGCCACCTGAATCATGCTGGGACTAGTGTTCTGGCAACTGAATAACTAGGACAGTTGAGAAGGCTTTAAACTAAATGGGGGGGGGGGGGGGAAGAGCTCAGCTGGGGCGAAGTTTAGATTGATAAAGAGAAAAGACAAGGAAGTAGTACAGGAAAGTAATGGGGGTAATGATAAACAGAGTGTGTCAGGAAGGGATAGAGCGTACAAACATAAGAGTGCACTGGGAAATGGGGATGGGATAGGAAAGAATGGTAAAAAGACAAAATTAAAGGTTCTTTAACTGAATGCGCGCAGCATTCGTAATAAGATAGATGAATTGATGGCACAAATAGAAACAAATGGGTATGATCTTGTGGCCATTACAGAGACATGGTTGCAAGTTGACCAAGGTTGGGAGCTAAATATTCAGGGTTATTTAACATTTTGGAAGGATAGGAAAAAAGGTAAAGGTGGTGGGGTAGCTCTGTTAATAAAGGATGAAATTGGTACAATAGTGAGAAATGATCTTGGCTCAGAAGATCAAGATGTCGAATCAATTTGGGTGGAGGTAAAAAATAGCAAGGGAAAGAAATCATTGGTGGGAGTAGTATATAGGCCCCCTAACAGTAGCTACACTGTAGGGCAAAATATAAATCAGGAAATAAGGGGGGCTTGTAAAAAAGGTAATGCAATAATCATGGGCGATTTTAACTTTCACATAGATTGGACAAATCAAATTGGCAAAAATAGCCCTGAGGAGGAGTTCAAAGAGTGTATTAGGGACTATTTCTTAGACCAATATGTTGGGGAACCAACCAGAGAACAGGCCATTTTGGATCTGGTAATGGGTAACAAAACAGGATTAATTAATGATCTCAAAGTAAAGGATCCCTTGGGAAGCAGTGATCATAACATAGGAACATAGGAACAGGAGTAGGCCATTCAGCCCCTCGTGCCTGCTCCGCCATTTGATAAGATCATGGCTGATCTGTGATCTAACTCCATATACCTGCCTTTGGCCCATATCCCTTAAAACCTTTGGTTGCCAAAAAGCTATCTATCGCACATTTAAATTTAGCAATTGAGCTAGTATCAATTGCTGTTTGTGGAAGAGAGTTCCAAACTTCGACCACCCTTTGTGTGTAGAAATGTTTTTTAATCTCGCTCCTGAAAGGTCTGGCTCTAATTTTTAGACTGTGCCCCCTACTCCTAGAATCCCCAACCAGCGGAAATAGTTTCTCTCTATCCACCCTATCTGTTCCCCTTAATATCTTATAAACTTCGATCAGATCACCCCTTAACCTTCAAAACTCCAGTGAATACAACCCCAATTTGTGCAATCTCTCCTCGTAACTTAATCCTTGAAGTCCGGGTATCATTCTAGTAAACCTATGCTGCACTCCCTCCAAGGCCAATATGTCCTTCCGAAGCTGCGGTGCCCAGAACTGCTCACAGTACAGGGTTTTGTATAGCTGCAGCATAACTTCTGCCCCCTTGTACTCTAGTCCTCTGGATATAAAGGCCAGCATTCCATTAGCCTTCTTAATTATTTTCTGCACCTGTTCATGACACTTCAATGATCTGTGTACCTGAACCCCTAAGTCCCTTTGGACATCCACTGTTTTTAACTTTTTACCATTTAGAAAGTAGAAATTACCCTGTTCTATCCTTTTTTGATCCAAAGTGGATGATAGAATTTCACATCCAGTTTGAGAACGAGGATCTTGGGTCTGAAACTACTGTATTAAACTTAAATAAGGGCAATTATAAAGGAATGAGGGCAGAATTGGCTAAAGTGGACTGGGTAAACAGATTAGATGGTATGATGGTGGATAAGCAGTGGCAAACATTTAAAAAGATATTTTATGACTCACAACAAAAATATATCCCTGTGAGGAGGAAAGATTCCACAAAAAGGGTGAACCAACCATGGCTAACTAAGGAAATCAAGGATGGCATCAGGTTAAAAGAAAAAGCATACAACGTGGCAAAGATTACTGGTAAGCCAGAAGATTAGGAAAACTTTAAAAACCAGCAAAGGATGACTAAAAGAATAATAAAGAGGGAGAAAATAAATTGAGAGTAAACTAGCAAGAAATATAAAAACTGACGGTAAAAGTTTCTACAAGTATATAAAAAGGAAGAGGGTAGCTAAAGTAAACATGAGACTGGGGAAATAATAATGGAAAACAAGGAAATGGCAGAGGAATTGAACAGATATTCTGTATCTGTCTTCACAGTAGAAGACACTAATAACATACCAATAATTGTAGAAAATCAAGGGACAAAGGGGAGGGAGGAACTAGAAACAATCGCTATCACTATAGAAAAAGTGCTAGGTAAACTAATGGGTCTAAAGGCTGACAAGTCCCCTGGAACTCTTAGCTTGCATCCGAGGGTCTTAAAGGAAGTGGCTACAAAAATAGTGGATGCATTGGTTGTAATTTTCCAGAATTCACTAGATTTTGGAAAGGTCCCAGCGGATTGGAAATCCACAAATGTAACACCCCTATTCGAGAAGGGAGTGAGACAGAAAGCAGGTAACTATAGACCAGTTAGCCTAACATCTGTCATTGGGAAAATGCTAAAATTCATTATTAAGGAAGTAGTAGCAGGACATTTGGAGACTCATAATACAATCAAGGAGAGTCAACATGGTTTTATGAAGGGGAAATCATGTCTGACAAATTTATTAGAGTTCTTTGAGGAAGTAACGGGCAGGGTGGATAAAGGGGAACCAATGGACGCAGTATATTTGGATTTCCAAAAGGCATTCGATAAGGTGCCATATAAAAGATTACTGCACAAGAGCTCATGGTGTTGGGGGTAATATAATGGCATGGATAGAGGATTGGCTAACTAACAGAAAACAAAGAGTCGGGATAAAAGGGTCATTTTCAAAATGACAATCTATAACTAGTGGGATGCCGCAGGGATCAGTGCTGGGGCCTCAACTATTTGCAATATATATCAATAACTTAGATGAAGGAACAGAGTGTCTTGTGGCCAAATTTGCTGGTGATACAAAGATAGGTGGAAAAGCAAGTTACGATGAGGGCACAAAGGGCCCGCTATTAGGAGGGAGGTGGGTTGGCAGTGGGGGGGTTGACTGGGCGCGTGGGTAACGCGCCCAGTGAATCCGGGGCGCTCTGCACACGATCGCAAGTAAATTGAAACCACTTACCTTGGCTTCCGGGTTTCGCGCTGGAGAGCATCATACGCTGTCAGCTGGAGGAGCACCTATTTAAAGGGGCAGTCCTCCACTGACTGATGCTGCAGAAAGGAGCCAAAATTACAGCATGGAGCAGCCCAGGGGAAGGCTGCTCCCAGGTTTAATGATGTCTCACTCCAGGTCCTACTGGATGGGGTGAAGAGGAGGGGGAGGACAGAGATCTCCTCCCTGGCGGACAGGAGGAAGTGGCTTGCCTCTGCCATCACAAAGACCTGGCTCGAGGTGGCAGAGGAGGTCACCAGCACCACCAACATATCACGCACCTGCATATAGTGCAGGAGGCACTTCAATGAGCTAAGTAAGTCAGCCGAAATGAGTACACTTACTCATTCCCCTACACTCCGTCTACCACATCACTGCCCCCACCCCACATCTCCTTCTGCACTGCCAACACTACTCTATCACATCACTCCTCACACCCACTGAACCCTCATCCTCATCTTACCTGTACTTACTCACCTCGCCAATACTCATCCCACCACTACCACTCAACCCAATCCTCATACAATCTCATGGCTCTATGTCATACTCACCCTCTCATGCATCTCTTTCACGGTCAGCCTCACCCAACCTGCCACTACCTGTGCTGCAGCCACAGGGCATGCATCACGCATGTGCAGTAGGAAGCGTAATGCAAACGTGTCATGAGCATGAAGGGGATGCACAAGTGATCACGAGGGTTTGTCGTGGTTTTTACTTACATTTTATTTCTGATCAACTCACTTTACATATTATATTGTCACCACTACTGCCACGTCTTGGCCATTCTTGACTGGCTTGTGCAATAATGCCCTTTCCTGAGGATCACCATGAAGACCCACACCTGATGCCACCCATTGTGTCACTGCAGAGTGGGTGCAGGTGTATTTGCAGGGCTCTTTTGTGCAGATGACTGAGAGACGTCGGCGATGTCCCCGGTGGCACCCTGGGCGGATCTGGAGGAGAGGTTGTTGAGGGCAGTGGTGACTTTGACAGCGACAGGTAACAAGATGGTGTTTGGGCCAGCCGGGAGCAGCTCGGCATCAAGAAGGCTGCAGATGTCCACGACTACATGTCAAGTGACTCTGAGCCTCCGTGTGCACTGCTCCTCAGAGAGGTCCAGGAAGCTGAGCCTCGGTCTGTGGACCCTGTGGTGAGGGTAGTGCCCTCTGCGAAGCATCTCTCTCTGCGGTTGCCCTCCCCCCTGCTGTGCAGGTGGATGTGTCACAGCACTGTGTTGAGGAGTTCCACGTGTCAGAGGTAGACGGCGTGGCCGGCGAGACTGGCGATGCTGTTCGTCCTCCAAGGAGGTCATGACTGCAGCTATGGCGGCCGCCATCCGGAAGATGTACGTTTGAGGGGGTCCACAATATAAATGTGTCTGCACACTGGGGTTGAGGTTGCAAGTTGGTGAATTTTAGTGTTAGGAGGAGGGTGGTGCATGCCAAACTTTGCCCAAAGTGACAGAGTGGCCTCCTGCAATGAGTGAGGGTCTCCCCCACCCCCCCATCTGTCAAATGGACCTTTGCAGCTGCCACAAGCTGGTAGCTGCAACACGTCCATTACAACTGGGAGTGTTTCCCCCAGTACGGGAAACACGCTCAGTTTGGATGAAAATCCCACCCCTCCTAAAATATCCTCCAAATCAGGTCTCCTAATGACCTGAAGTATCAAATTAATTGCTTTAAGTGGGATCCCACCGGCTTTAACTGCTGGTGGGAGTCCCGCATGCAGGGGCTGCGCGCACATCTAAGCACGTCATTGGGGAACCCAGAAGTGGGCAGGTTGGAGCCGGGCTCCGGACCCACCCTGGGAATCTCCAATTTGAGGAGCCCCCCGCCACGAACGCACCCCTTCGGACGTCCGAAAATCGAGCCCAAAGTGTCTGCAAAGGGATATTGACAGGTTAAGCGAATGGGCAAAAATATGGCAGATAGAATATAATGTGGGACAATGTGAGGTCATCCACTTAGGGAGGAAAAATAAAAAAGCAAAATATTATTTGAATGGAGAAATACTACAAAATGCTGCGGTACAGAGGGATCTGGGTGTCCTCATACATGAAACACAAAAAGTCAACATACAGGTGCAGCAGGTAATCCGGAAGGCAAACGGAGTATTGGCCTTTATTTCGAGGGGGATGGAGTATAAAAGCAGGGAAGTCATGCTACAACTGTACAGGGTGCTGGTGAGACCACACCTGGAGTACTGCGTACAAGTTCTGGTGCCCTTATTTAAGGAAGGACATACTTGCATTGGAGGCAGTTCAGAGAAGGTTCACTAGGTTGATTCTGGCTAATGCCTTATGAGGAAAATTGAACAGGTTGGGTCTATACTCAATGGAGTTTAGAAGAATGAGAGGAGAAACATACAAGATTCCGAGGGGACTCGATAGGGTAGATGCTGAGAGGATGTTACCCCTCATGGGGGCATCTAAAACTAGGGGGCATGGTCTCAGAATAAGGGGTCGCCCGTTTAAGATGGAAATCAGGAGGAATTTCTTCTCCCAGAGGGTCGTGAATTTTTGGAATTCTTTACCCCAAAAAGCTGTGGAGGCTGAGTCATTGAATACATTCAAGGCTGAGTTAGACAAATTTTTGATCAGCCACGGAATCAAAGGATATGGGGAAAGGGCGGGAAAGTGGAGTTGAGTAAAAATCAGATCAGCCATGATCTCATTAAATGGCGGAGCAGGCTCAAGGGGCCGAATGGCCTACTCCTGCTCCTATCTCTTATGGTCTCCTGTGTGGGACCTTATCGAAAGCCTTCTGAAAATCCAAAAACACCACATCCACTGGTTCCCCCTTATCTATTCTACTAGTTACATCCTCAAAGAACTCCAATAGGTTTGTCAAACATGATTTCCCTTTCATAAATCCATGTTGACTCTGCCAAATCCTATTATTATTTTCTAAGTGTCCTGTTATCACATCCTTTATATTAGATTCTAGCATTTTCCCTACTACTGATGTCAGGCTAACAGGTCTGTAGTTCCCTGTTTTCTCTCTGCCTCCTTTCTTAAATAGTGGGGTTACATTTGCTACCCTCCAATCTGCAGGAACCATTCCAGAATCTATAGAATTTTATCCATTACACAGCAAGATACCTGGAGCTTGTGAGCACTACAGTGGTACAATCTCAAAGATCTTGTGAATGTGGAAATAAATAATCAGCAAAAGAGTGGATAAGGTTGGACAGTGAGTGAAGAAGATCATTGATATGAAGAAGGAATGCAGTTGAGAGAGCAAAGGTCTTGGAACTTCTGAGTTAATGAAAAAGAATCAGAAGATGGGCTATTAATTAAAGTACAGATAGAGTAATCAGAGATGAAACTGAACAACAATGAATGTCACTTTGATCAGAGGGTATCTGATGGTACACAGTGCCAGAATATTTCTATCCTTCCATTTGTCTGAGAACCAGAACCATGTGCCAAAGATGGAAGGATATCTGGATTATTCGTTCCAGCTGTTGTAGGTTTGTATGGCAGTACCACATTTTACTGATGTTAAATTCCTTCAGCAGAACTTTTGTTTGAGTATCACATAACAACACAGCACTGGCATCTCTTCTCTTTGGATATGACTAGTTCCTGTGTACTGTCTTCTGGTTTTCTTGCTAATTCTTTTGTCTGTCTTTGAGGCTCATCTCTGTTGGTGCCAAAATTTGCTGCCCTGTCTTGTCTTGCAGAAGGAGCAGAAATTTGAGAAATCAGGAGTGTCTGAGGAAACATTGTCTTTTGCTGTGTACTCAGAGAAGCTGCACACTCTGGGCTACTGACTTCATGTAACAGTGGATGCTGCTCAGTGCTGACACCCTCCTTTATCTCAGTCCCATCTGGACTGACCAAATTCCAGCAGCTTTCTTCAGGAAGTAAATGCTGCTGCTCTGTATCGCCAACCTCCATGACAGTCTGTTCTTCTGGCTCTCTCTGGTTGGTGGATCCTTTCAGAAGACTTCGCTGATCTTTATCAACATTCATTGATGCATTGTCACCACCTTCCTTTGAAAGGTCAATTTTACTACTTTCATTTGAAGGGAGTAAGGAAATTGTTTCTTGTACCAATTCTTCCTTTTCCTTGTTGTCATTTTCTTTTTCATCCTGATTTAAAGATTCTGTTTCTTCTTCCTTCTGCTCCACAACAGGTGCCATAACAATCTCTTCACCATAATGGGTTATTACCACCTGCTCCGCTTTACTCATTCCATCTAAAACCTCTTTTGAATAATTTTCAGTTACCACTGAGTAACCCATGACAGCCATTGTTGCAGTGTCCTCTTTGTAAATGGAGCTGCCAGGACAATCATCCGTCTTATGTTCAGCTTCCATAAGGGACTGTATATTTGTGACAGTTTCTTTATCTGTGGGGGGTGATGCCCATTTATTGTTATCTGCAGCACTGTCTTCATGAGTCACCAAATTAATCAAATGTTGAAGCTTTTTATTCTTTTCAAAGGTGACAGCATATCCACTTTGTAAATTCTCTGCAGTTTTGCACAGAATGGTGCTTGTTTCACTATTTTCTGCTTTTTGTTCTGAATATTGAAGTCCAACTGCATCCTCTAGAGTAAGATTTAAAATGTTGATATCTCCCCCCCCTTCACCATGTACTATTGCCTGCAGATTGAGTTGAACACTTTGTTCCTTTACCTCTTCCTCTGAACAATTGTTGGATTTTTCAGCTAAAGTAATTCGATCTTTTACCTGTGATTTACTAGAACTGCTGCTTTGAGGAAGATCCATTTTTCCCAGTTCACTATGGTCTTGAGTAACAGTTTCTGGTTTACAGTCCAAGGGACCATTAGTACCTGTGTAGCTGTTGTTAATGTCCATAACATCACTTGTGATGGTGTCTTGTGTCTTTCCAGTTTTGGAGTAAGGGTTAGAGTTATGCATCTTTGTATCTTTCTGTGAATCTTTGTCATATTTCAGACTTTCATTATTACATATGTCATTCACTATAATGACACACTTCTCATCCTCCTGTCCAGTCCCTTCAGTCATCTGATCTCTGCTTTGGTTGACAGCACATTTCTGAGCTGAGTGATCTCCTGCTATTTTTTTTAGGATTAAAAGGACTTCAACATTCTCTTGAGTGAGTTTCTTTTGTAGCATGTCAGTTCCGGTGTCGATGGCTTTTTCGGGAGCATCACACACTTTCAATGCATTGCTTTCTGTTTCAGGCACTGTGGGGATAATTCCAGTGGCTCCTGTCTTTGTGTCTTCTTCAACATTGGCACCTGTTGTGAATAATGCTGAAAAGGATAATCAATCAATTAATTAAAAAAATTAAAAACAAAGCGACCCATCAATTAGATGATGATTTTTCCTCACGGTTCACACAGACTATTATGAAATTTTACTGATATGATCAGAGCATTTAATTTGCCTGCGTCTGTCTTTAGAAGCCTATAAAAATTCTTGACACATTATCAGAGCACCAGCTCTGTTCATTATTCACCATAGTTGAATGGTTGCATAGTTCCTTACATCAAGTTTAAAATTGAGATGTACTGGGACATCTGGCTGCTCTGCTATCAGACTAGGATATCCATAATATATATATATATATATATATATATATATTAACTATACATTTATAATATATTATACCCACAGACACATACACAGATAGACACACACAGGCATGCACACACACACACACACACACACAGATACGCACATGCTGGGCAGCTGCTGCACCTTGTCAGAGAATGTGGAGGGATCCGCTTCCACCTTGTGTGGGGTTCTGGTGCAAGGCATCAACACTGTAGTTGACCTCCAAGGACACTGCACCTGGGCCCTTCTTGTAGGAGTTGGTGACTCCAGTAGTTGCATTTTTCAAAGATGCTCATACTGGCGCCTTGCAGGCTCTGGGCTTCACCAACTCCTCTGCCTTGGACGGATTGAGGAGCTTATTAAGTGGTGCTGACTCACTCTAAAATGGTGCCATAAAGCCAATATATCTTGCACTTGATTTAAATCTATTCATTAGGCTTTGGTTTAACGTTTCATCTGAAAGATGGCATCTCCAACAGCACAGCACTCCCCCAGTACTGCACTGGAATGTCAGCCTAGATTATGGGCTCAAGTCTCTGGAAGAACATATTTTAAAATCTATTCACAAGGCTGCGGCCTGTGTTCGGTGGGAGTTGCTGACCGCCTCAATCAAAGCCGCCTATATATCACATTGGCCAGGCACAGGCAATAAGGCCCGTGATGTTTTGATACAATTTTCATTCCTTTACTCCCCCTGTACCTTTGCTCAGTATGGCACTCATGTATTATATCCATACTCATGTATTATATCAATATTACATCGATTGAAGTCTCAATAAAATCAAACATACATATTCATTAAATGGTCAGATTAATTCATTTTTAGAACTCATGATTTTGGTAGAATTAATCAACACATAAAACCTTACACTCTATTAACAACCAGCGACCAAAGGAAGCTTCCGCCACATTACATAACTACGGCTCTGCTTCACTCACCAGCTCTGTGTTTCTCTTCATTCTCCGCCATCACTGTAGAGTCGTTTTTTCTGGGTGGTAGTTTTGGTCTGAACACTTCTGGCTTCTTTGGGATTACTGGTTTCTTTTGCTCTGAATTAAAAGGAAAACTTTGGCAGTAAGTGGATCAGTGGCATTTTCCATGAAACGTATCATTCAATGACCAAAAACAGACAATGGTTGAAGAAGCCTATGGCTTTGACGTTCAGTTTGTTACAACTTGGCTGAATGACAAACAGGAGTAAATAAGGCACAGAAGCAACAACTCACTCATCAGTTGATTTCTCATTCACTAGGAAGCTACACAGAAGCAGTTTTGAATTTAGTCAAACAATAAAATTACTTGCAAGCTGTCAACTGATGGTCAAACAATGAGAATCATGGGACACATTAATTCAAGTCAGGGAACTGCATAGTTCAAGAAGCATGAATCAGGAAATACCATTTGGTAAGCCAGCAGAGTGTGGTACAGTACTGTATATGCACATTGTGTACAGGAATGATACAATATTATATATAGAGTGCAGGGACTCTTACAGCACTGTGTATACACATAGGGTAGAGAGACTGGCATAGTATCATAGTAGGTACAGCACAGGAGGAGTCCATTTGGCCCATTGTGCCTGTGCTGGCTCTTTGAAAGAGCTATCCAATTAGTTCCATTCCCTTGCTCTTTCCCCATAGTCCTGTGAATTTTTTCCCTTCAAGTATTTATCCAATTCCCTTTTTAAAGTTCCTATTCATTCTGCTTCCACCACTCTTTCAGGCAGTGCATTCCAGATCATTACAACTCGCTGCATAAAAAAATGTTTCCTCATGTCACCTCTGGCGCTTTTGCTGATCACCTTAAATCGGTGTCCTCTGGTTACTGACCCTTCTGCCACTGGAAACAGTTTCTCCTTATTTACTTTGTCAAAACCGTTCATGATTTTGAACACTTCTATCAAATCTCCCCTTAATCTCTTCTGTTCTAAGGAGAACAACCCCAGCTTCTCCAGTCTCTCCACATAACTGAAGTCCCACATCCTTGGCACATTCTAGTAAATCTCTTCTGCACCCTCTCTAAGGCCTTGACATCCTTCCTAAAGTGTGGTGTCCAGAATTGAATATAATACTCCAGCTGAAGCCTAACCAGTTAAAGGTTTAGCATAACTTCTTTGTTTTTGTACTCTATGCCTCTATTAATAAAGCCCAGGATCCTATACGCTTTTTTAACAATTCCTTCGAGGTGTCTCTCCCAATCCTTTGTGCACTTTGTTTCTCCTTTCTATTGCTACATCCTGGTGCCCAGCCCCCTGCCAAGTACAGAAGAGAAGCAAAAAAGGAAAGAAGACGGGCCAAGAGAGAGTATGAGAATAGACTGGCGGCTAACATAAAAGGGAATCCAAACGTCTTCTACAGGCATATTAATAGTAAACGGGTAGTAAGAGGAGGAATGGAGTTGATTAGGGACCATAAAGGAGATCTATGCATGGAGGCAGAGGGCATGGCGGAGGTACTAAATGAGTACTTTGCATCTGTCTTTACCAAGCCTCTGCAATTTCCACCCTTACTTCCCTCAGTAACCTAGGATGCATCCCATCTGGACTGGGTGACTTTTCTATTTTGAGTACTGCCAATCTTAAGTACCTCCTCTTTATCTATTTTTATCCTGTATATCCAATATCGCTACTACCTCCTCCTTTACTGCTACAATGACAGCATCCTCTTTTCTAGTGAAGACCAATGCAAAGTATTTATTTAGTACCTCTGCCATGCCCTCTGACTCCACAAGAAGATCTCCTTTTTTATCCCTAATCGCTCCCACACTTCCTTTGACTACCCTTTTACTATTTATATGTTTATAAAAAGACTTTGGGGTTCCCTTTTATGTTAGCCGCTAATCTATTCCCATATGCTCTCATTGCCCCTCTTATTCCTTTTTTTAGATCTCCTCTGTACTTTCTGTATTCAGCCTGGTTCTCTACTATATTGTGAACCTTACATTCGTCATAAGCCTCCTTTTTCTGTTTCATTTTAATCTCTATCTTTAGTCATCCAGGGAGTTCTAGCTTTGGATGCCCTTTCTTTCCCCCTCGTAGGGATCGGTCTACTCTGTACCCGAATCAACTCCTCTTTGAAGGCCTCTCAATGTTCAGTTACTGTTTTGCCTACCAACTTTTGATTCCAATCCACCTGGGCAAGATCATTGTATAACTCACTGAAATTTGCCCTCCTCCAGTTAAGCATTTTATATTATATAAAAACAGATAGCGAATACAGGAACAGGCAAGTACTTACTAGCTCAATTGCTAAATTTAAATCTGAGATAGATAGCTTTTTGGCAATCAAAGGTATTAAGGGATATGGGCCAAAGGCAGGTATATGGAGTTAGATCACAGATCAGCCGTGATCTTATCAAATGGCAGAGCAGGCACGAGGGGCTGAATGGCCTATTCCTGTTCCTATGTTCCTACTTGTATACATACCAGGACTGATACAGTGCTGTATATACACATGGTACAAGGGTTGGTACAGTACTGTATCTACACAGGGTACAAGAACTGGTACACTACTGTATATACACAGGGTACAAGGACTGGTACACTACCGTATATACACAGGGTACAAGGGCTGGTACACTACCGTATGTACACAGGGTACAAGGGCTGGTACACTACCGTATGTACACAGGGTACAAGGGCTGGTACACTACCGTATGTACACAGGGTACAAGGGCTGGTACACTACCGTATGTACACAGGGCACAAGGGCTGGTACACTACCGTATGTACACAGGGCACAAGAACTGGCATAGTACTATATACACACACACACACACACACACACACACACAGGGTACAGGGATTGGCACAGTACCATGCTTCCTACAGAAGGTGCAAGGCAAGAAACATTTACTGGGTAATGTTCCTCCATGAACCAACAGCCCAATTCTTACCTTCACTCAGGGTGGATTTAATCACCTATAAAACAAGAACCATGGAAACAGATTATTTGACATTCTGAGAATACAGAGGAAAATAGCTTCATTAATAATGTACTGATTTGAACTTCAGTCTGAAGACAAAGAGTTACACATTAGCTCAAATTGTGTTTAGCAGTCGTCACATTTATTATCAAAATGAAAAGGCATCAGCACTGTCAATCCAAAACTGAGAATTCTCCTTTGATTTAATGGGATGTGACTGATGTCAGTGTAACTGATATCAACTCTCAAGTTTTGTTGAAATTTCAGCAGATAATGTATTCGAAATCAGCATAAGTGCATCTCTGATTCTCTATTATCCACAGTGTGCCTTTCTTAGTCAAGTATCTAGCTAAACAATAGCAAGAACCTAGGATCGATCAAGAACCCTCACTACTGTACTAGAATCTACCACATTCCACCACAATTCTAGCCTCACACTATAAACTGACAAGCATTTTGTTTAATATAGAACAACTAAATGAACATAATCTTTACAAAACTGCAAGTTGCACCAATTATAAACATTATACTATACACCAGGGCAAGAGACACTCTCCCAAGCCATCATTCAACATAATTAGACCCTTGAAAATGGTTGATTGCTTCTTCCGTGCTGAAACGGTACCACAGTCAGTGAAGTGGCATAGACTGCTGGTCAAATGCTGATGAGCCAAGTGCAAGTAACTCAATAACCCAGTAATTGGAAATCCCTATTTCTATTATAATGGCAACAATATCAAAGACTGCTGTCTAGTCCCAGGTATAAATATTAGCCGATCTGTAATGTAAATTCCTTACACCCTCCAGAAACAGGTAGCAGTAACTGGCTTTTGTGTTTTTATTAGATATACTCTTGGGTTTAGCATTGCTGGTCACTGCCACAAACCGACCTCACCACCCCAGTGCTGGCTCCAGCAACCTGGGAGATCAGCGATTTAAATTTCCCGCCAAAGTCCCGCCCCCCCCATTAGGCCACCGGCTTAGTGACGTCACCCGACCACCACCGCAGGGAGCTGCGACTGTGTGGAACAGCCTCTAGAGGGGGCTGCAGAGCCGGCACACGGGCGGTCCCGGTACACGGGGGGTCCCGGCACACGGCGAGTCTCGGTACACGGGGGGTCTCGGCACCCGGCGAGTCTCGGTACACGGGGGGTCCCGGCACCCGGCGAGTCTCGGTACACGGGGGGTCCCGGCACCCGGCGAGTCTCGGCACCCGGGCGGTCCCGGCGCCCGGGGGGTCTCGGCACACGGGGCGGTCCCGGCACACGGGGCGGTCCCGGCACCCGGGGGGTCCCGGCGCCCGGCGAGTCTCGGTACACGGGGGGTCCCGGCACCCGGCGAGTCTCGGTACACGGGCGGTCCCGGCACACGGCGAGTCTCGGTACACGGGGGGTCCCGGCACCCGGGCGGTCCCGGCACACGGCGAGTCTCGGTACACGGGGGGTCCCGGCGCCCGGCGAGTCTCGGTACACGGGGGGTCCCGGCACACGGCGGGTCTCGGTACACGGGGGGTCCCGGCACCCGGCGAGTCTCGGTACACGGGGGGTCCCGGCGCCCGGGCGGTCTCGGCACCCGGGGGGTCCCGGCACCCGGCGAGTCTCGGTACACGGGGGGTCCCGGCACCCGGGGGGTCCCGGCACACGGCGAGTCTCGGTACACGGGGGGTCCCGGCGCCCGGGCGGTCTCGGCACCCGGGGGTGGGGGTTTCTCTGCACTAGAATGGAAGCTGACACTCAGTCCAGTACTGAGGGAGTGCTGCACTGTCTCGGCATTCAGATAAGAGGTTAAACCGAGGCTCTGTCGGGTTGTTCAGGTTAACTAGAAGAAGAGCCTGGGCATTCGCCCGAAACAAAAACATAAAGCACTGGAAACATTCAGCAAGTCAACGCATGTTGAGAGAACAAGCTGACTATTCGGGTGTGGTACCTTTACTCAGAAATTGAAGATATTCCAGATGAACAGCGTTTAAAAAGGAATGGAACAAGGGTTCTGTTCCGTTGGGATTATAAAAAACACTAAATGACCACACAAGTAGGAAAAGAAAGTTGGAAAGTGCTGAGGGGAAGAACAGGCGATGGTTAAATGGCAGCAGTGATGTGTGTGAAACAAAAGGGAGCATAATTAGAGAAATAAAAGAAATAAAGTGCCATCAAGTGTGTGCATAGCTAAAAGGGGACAGGTAAGTAGAATGGGAAGAATGAATCTAAAGCATTCTCCTGATTAATTTGCCAACATTTATCCTGCAATCAACGCCTCCAAAAACAGATTAACAGTTGCATGTAGGAGCTTGCTGTGCATAAATTGGCTACTTGACTACAGCAATTCACTGTCTGCGAAGTGCTTTGGAAGATTCTTAAGGATATGAATGATGCAATATAAATGCAAATCTTTCCTTTTGTTCTCATGTTTCATCTCTGATATACTCTAGAAAAGAGAAAGCTGAGGGGTGACCTGATAATGGGAGGTGGGGGTCTGGAACTCACGGCCTGAAAGGGTGGTAGAGGCAGAAACCCTCAACTCATTTAAAAAGTACTTGGATGTGCAGTTGAAATGCCATAACCTACAGGGATACGGACCAAATGCTGGAAAGTGGGATTAAACTGGATAGATTTTTTTGGCTAGCACAGACACAATGGGCCGAATGGCTTCCTTCTGTGCTGTAACTTTCTATGATTCTATGATAGAGGTCTTTAAGATTATGATAGGGTTTGATAGGGTAGACGTCGAGAGAATGTTTCCACTTGTGTGGAAGTCCGAAACTAGAGGTCATCAATGTAAGATAGTCACTAATAAATCCAATAGGGAAATCAGAAGAAACTTCTTTCCCCAGAGTGGTAAGAATGTGGAAATTGGTCCCACAAGGAGTGGTTGAGGCAAATAACAGATGCATTTAAGGGGAAGCTAGATAAGCACATGAAGGAGAAAGGAATATGAGGATATGCTGATAAGGTTAGATGAAAGAGGAAGGGAGGAGGCTCGTGTGGAGCATAAACGCCAGCAAAGACCAGTTGGGCCTTCTGTAGACTCGATGATGTAACTCCACAAGCGACACACTCTGATATAAGCAGAGACAAACAAGTAAGTTCTCCTACTGGAGAGCTGCTGTAGTTAGTTAATTAGTTAGCTGGATTAAACTGGTTCCTGTAACAGTAACACAGCATTGCTGACTCGTCTGAGTCACAAACAGTATAAGTACCGGGGCTTGAGTGCAACTGGTACTGAGTGCAGCGGGCACAGAGTGATCAACATGAGAGTTTGGTAAGTGTGGGAGTTCGGGGAAGGAGGTGCTTCTTTGCTTTTCCTGCAGAGCGGCGGTGGACCTGTGCAGCAGCAGACTGAGAGCGGGGATAAATTGTTTGGTGAGTATTTGACTCATTTATCTTTCACAACAATCATAACTTAGTAATTGTGAAGTTTTAGTAGTAGAAGGTTTACTAGAAATTGTAAAGCTTATTGGGAGTAGTAGGGTATATAAATTATAAATTTAATTAATAATAAATTAATTAACACATAAATATGTCAGGGCAGGTGATGTGTAATGACTGCAGAATGTGGGAGCTCCTGGACGCCAGCGTGATCCAGGGCAAATGTCTGCAGTAAGTGTCTGTGGCTTGAGGAGCTTCGGCTCAGAGTCATTGAGCTGGAGGCTGAGCTGCAGACACTGCAACACATCAGGGAGGGGGAAAAATACCTGGACATTCGGTTCCAGGAGGCGGTCATACCCTTTAGGATAAGGTCGTCTAAATTGGTCAATGATCACGGACAGGAGGGTGTGACTGCGAGCGAGGCAGGTAAGGGGATCGAGAGGGTAGAAGTGGAGGAGCCTCAGCCTTTGCAATTATCCAACAGGTTTGAAGTGCTTGCAGTCTGTATGGACGAAAACAGGGGCTGCAGGGTGGATGAGCAAACTGACCGTGGCACCATGGTACAGGAAGCCATTCAAGCAAGGGGAGTTAGTAGAATGTAGTGGTAGTAGGGGAGAGTATAGTCAGGGGGATAGACACAGTTCTCTGCAGCTGAGAATGAGAGTCTAAAAGGGCAGTGTTGCCTGCCCGGTGCCAGGGTTCGGGATATCTGCTCTGAGCTGGAGAGGAACTTGCAGTGGGAGGGGGAGGATCTAGTTGTTTTGGTCCACGTAGGTACCAATGACATAGGTAGGACGAGGGAAGAGGTTCTGCTTAGGGAGTATGAGCAGCTAGGAGCTAAATTAAAAAGCAGAACCTCAAAGGTAATAATCTCTGGATTATTACTTGAGCCACAAGCAAATTGGCATAGGGTAAATAAGATTAGAGTGTTAAATTCGTGGCTCAAAGATTGGTGTGGGAGAAATGGGTTTCGATTCATGGGGCACTGGCACCAGCACTGGGGAAAGTGGGAGCTGTACCAGTGGGATGGGCTTCATCTGAACCGTGCTGGGGCCAGTGTTCTGGCAAATCGATGAAGAAGGCTTTAAACTAAATAATGGGGGTGAAGGATCAAGTAAGGGAAGATGTGATAAATTAAAGAAAGAAGACAAGAGAGCAAGGAAGCAAAAGGGAACTGATAATCAGAGAGTGGCAGGAAGGGACAGAGCATGCAAACTTAAGAGTGCACCAGCAATAAGGCTAGATGTTGCAAAAATAGTAAAAAGACAGCACTAAAGGCTTTGTATCTGAATGTGCGTAGCATTCGTAACAAAATGGATGAATTGACTGCTCAAATTGAAATAAATACGTATGATCTGATAGTCATTACAGAGACATGGCTGCTAGATGACAGGCTGGAACCTGAATATTCAAGGGTACTTGACATTTCGGAAGGACAGGAAGCTGGGAAAAGGTGGAGGGGTAGCTCTGTTCATTAAGGATGACATGAGTATAATAGAGAGAAATTACCTTAGTTCTAAAGACCAAGATGTAGAATCAGTTTGGGTAGAGATAAGAAATAGTAAAGGCCATAAGTCACTTGTGGGAGTAGTTTATAGGCCCCCTAACAGTGACCACACTGTAGGACAGGGTATACAGGAAGAAATAATGGGGGCTTGTGAGAAAGGAACAACGGTATTCATGGGTGATTTTAATCTACATATAGATTGGAAGAATCTGATTGGCAAAGGTAGCCTGGAGGATGAGTTCATAGAGTACTTTTGGGACAGTTTCTCTTAGAGCAGCACATTCTGGAGCTAACCGGAGAGCAGGCTATTCTAGATCTGGTAATATGTAATGAGACAGGATTAATTAATGACCTCATTGTAAAGGAGCCTCTAGGTAGCAGTGATCACAATATGATTGAATTTTGCATTCAGTTTGAAGGAAAGAGTAAGTCTAAGACTAGTGTTTTAAACTTAAATAAGGGCAATTATGAGGGCATAAAGACAGAGCTGGCTAAAGTGAACTGGGAAATTAGGATAGGGACAGGTCAGTAGAGATGCAGTGGCAAACATTTAATGAGATATTTCATAACACTCAGCAAAGATACATTCCAGTGAGAAAGAAAGACTCTAGGGGAAGGACGTACCATCCGTGGCTAACTAAGGAAGTTAAAGATAGTATCAAATGGAAAGAAAAAGCATACAATTCCGCAAAGATTAATGGCAGGTCAGAAGATTGGACAGAATATAAAAAAACTGAGAGGAGCCGAGCCGAGCGGAGGGAGCGTCCGATAAAAGGCGGGATTTCAGAGCGCTGAGAACAGCTGAGAGGAGCCGAGCCGAGCGGAGGGAGCGTCCGATAAAAGGCGGGATTTCAGAGCGCTGAGAACAGCTGAGAGGAGCCGAGCCGAGCGGAGGGAGCGTCCGATAAAAGGCGGGATTTCAGAGCGCTGAGAACAGCTGAGAGGAGCCGAGCCGAGCGGAGGGAGCGTCCGATAAAAGGCGGGATTTCAGAGCGCTGAGAACAGCTGAGAGGAGCCGAGCCGAGCGGAGGGAGCGTCCGATAAAAGGCGGGATTTCAGAGCGCTGAGAGGAGCCGAGCCGAGCGGAGGGAGCGTCCGATAAAAGGCGGGATTTCAGAGCGCTGAGAACAGCTGAGAGGAGCCGAGCCGAGCGGAGGGAGCGTCCGATAAAAGGCGGGATTTCAGAGCGCTGAGAGGAGCCGAGCGGAGCTGCGACCGAGTTCGAAGTGACGTCAGGAATCAGATCGGGACGCGACACAGGGGAGGCACCTGATTGGTGAGTAGGTTCAGGTGAGTATTTCTCCTTATCTACAGTAACTGAAGTAAAAGGAAAGGGAAGGTCTGCAGGTCTTATAGGAAGTAGCGTTTATTTTTTAGTGAATCAAGGTCCCTAGTGTAGTTAACATTCTCTAAATTGAGAACAATTTAAAGGAGTAAACTCCTTAAAGGGAGTGGTAAGTAGTTTTTCTTTCCTTTTTATTTCTCTTGACATTGTAGTTGTTCTTAAGCTAATTTAAGGGTTAAGTCATGGCAGGAGATCCCAGCGCCGTGTCATGTTCCTCTTGTGGGATGTGGGAATTCAGGGCTCCTTCCTGTGTCCCTGATTCCTTCACCTGCGGGAAGTGTGTCCAGCTGCAGCTATTGTTTGACCGCTTGACGGCTCTGGAGCTGCGGATGGACTCACTTTGGAGCATCCGCGATGCTGAGAAAGTCGTGGATAGCACGTTCAGTGAGTTGGTCACACCGCAGATAAAAATTACTGAGGGAGATAGTGAATGGGTGACCAACAGACAGAGGAAGAGTAGGAAGGCAGTGCAGGGGTCCCCTGCGGTCATCTCCGTCCAAAACAGGTATACCGTTTTGGATACTGTTGGCGGAGATGGCTCACCAGGGGAAGGTGGCAGTGGCCAGGTTCATGGCACCGTGGCTGGCTCTGCTGCACAGGAGGGCAGGAAAAAGAGTGGCAGAGCTATAGTGATAGGGGACTCGATTGTAAGGGGAATAGACAGGCGTTTCTGCGGACGCAACCGAGACTCCAGGATGGTATGTTGCCTCCCTGGTGCAAGGGTCAAGGATGTCTCGGAGCGGCTGCAGGACATTCTGGAGGGGGAGGGTGAACAGCCAGTTGTCGTGGTGCATATAGGCACCAACGATATAGGTAAAAAACAGGATGAGGTCCTACAAGCTGAATTTAGGGAGTTAGGAGTTAAACTAAAGAGTAGGACCTCAAAGGTAGTAATCTCAGGATTGCTACCAGTGCCACGGGTTAGTCAGAGTAGGAATGACAGGATAGCTAAGATGAATACGTGGCTTGAGAGATGGTGCAAGCTGGAGGGATTCAAATTCCTGGGCCATTGGAACCGGTTCTGGGGGAGGTGGGACCAGTACAAATTGGACGGTCTGCATCTGGGCAGGACTGGAACCAATGTCCTAGGGGGAGTGTTTGCCAGTGCTGTTGGGGAGGGTTTAAACTAATGTGGCAGGGGGATGGGAACCGATGCAGGAAGTCAGTGGGAAATAAAGTGGTGACAGAAACAAAAGGCAGTAAGGGAGAGTGTACAGAACATGACCAGACAGATGGTCTGAGAAAGCAGGGCAAAGACCAAGGGAAGTCTAGATTAAACTGCATTTATTTCAATGCAAGAAGTCTGATGGGCAAGGCAGATGAACTCAGGGCATGGATGGGTACATGGGACTGGGATGTTATAGCTATTACTGAAACATGGCTAAGGGAGGGGCAGGACTGGCAGCTCAATGTTCCAGGGTACAGATGCTATAGGAAAGATAGAGCAGGAGGTAAGAGAGGAGGGGGAGTTGCGTTCTTGATTAGGGAGAACATCACGGCAGTAGTGAGAGGGGATATATCCGAGGGTTCGCCCACTGAGTCCATATGGGTAGAACTGAAAAATAAGAAGGGAGAGATCACTTTGATAGGATTGTACTACAGACCCCCAAATAGTCAACGGGAAATTGAGGAGCAAATATGTAAGGAGATTACAGACAGCTGCAAGAAAAATAGGGTGGTAATAGTAGGGGACTTTAACTTTCCCAACATTGACTGGGACAGCCATAGCATTAGGGGCTTGGATGGAGAGAAATTTGTTGAGTGTATTCAGGAGGGATTTCTCATTCAGTATGTGGATGGCCCGACTAGAGAGGGGGCAAAACTTGACCTCCTCTTGGGAAATAAGGAAGGGCAGGTGACAGAAGTGTTAGTGAGGGATCACTTTGGGACCAGTGATCATAATTCCATTAGTTTTAAGATAGCTATGGAGAAGGATAGGTCTGGCCCAAAAGTTAAAATTCTAAATTGGGGAAAGGCCAATTTTGATGGTATTAGACAGGAACTTTCAGAAGTTGATTGGGAGAGTCTGTTGGCAGGCAAAGGGACGTCTGGTAAGTGGGAGGCTTTCAAAAGTGTGTTAACCAGGGTTCAGGGTAAGCACATTCCTTATAAAGTGAAGGGCAAGGCTGGTAGAAGTAGGGAACCTTGGATGACTCGGGAGATTGAGGCACTTGTCAAAAATAAGAAGGAGGCATATGACATGCATAGGCAGCTGGGATCAAGTGGATCCCTTGAAGAGTATAGAGATTGCCGGAGTAGAGTTAAGAGAGAAATCAGGAGGGCAAAAAGGGGATATGAGATTGCTTTGGCAGATCAGGCAAAGGTGAATCCAAAGAGCCTCTACAAATACATAAAGGGCAAAAGGGTAACTAGGGAGAGAGTAGGGCCTCTTAAGGATCAACAAGGTCATCTAAGTGCGGAACCACAAGAGATGGGTGAGATCCTGAATGAATATTTCACATCGGTATTTACGGTTGAGAAAGGCATGGATGTTAGGGAACTTGGGGAAATAAATAGTGATGTCTTGAGGAGTGTACATATTACAGAGAGGGAGGTGCTGGAAGTCTTAACGCGCATCAAGGTAGATAAATCTCCGGGACCTGATGAAATGTATCCCAGGACGTTATGGGAGGTTAGGGAGGAAATTGCGGGTCCCCTAGCAGAGATATTTGAATCATCCACCGCTACAGGTGAGGTGCCTGAAGATTGGAGGGTAGCAAATGTTGTGCCTTTGTTTAAGAAGGGCGGCAGGGAAACGCCTGGGAACTACAGACCAGTGAGCCTGACATCTGTAGTGGGTAAGTTGTTAGAGGGTATTCTGAGGGACAGGATCTACAGGCATTTGGAGAGGCAGGGACTAATTAGGAACAGTCAGCATGGTTTTGTGAGAGGAAAATCATGTCTCACGAATTTGATTGAGTTTTTTGAAGGGGTAACCAAGAAGATAGATGAGGGCTGTGCAGTAGACGTGGTCTACATGGACTTCAGCAAAGCCTTTGACAAGGTACCGCATGGTAGGTTGTTACATAAGGTTAAATCTCATGGGATCCAAGGTGAGGTAGCCAATTGGATACAAAATTCGCTTGACGACAGAAGACAGAGGGTGGTTGTCGAGGGTTGTTTTTCAAACTGGATGCCTGTGTCCAGCGGTGTGCCTCAGGGATCGGTGCTGGGTCCGCTGTTATTTGTTATTTATATTAATGATTTGGATGAGAATTTAGGAGGCATGGTTAGTAAGTTTGCAGATGACACCAAGATTGGTGGCATTGTGGACAGTGAAGAAGGTTATCTAGGATTGCAATGGGATCTTGATAAATTGGGCCAGTGGGCCGATGAATGGCAGATGGAGTTTAATTTAGATAAATGTGAGGTGATGCATTTTGGTAGATCGAATCGGGCCAGGACCTACTCCGTTAATGGTAGGGCGTTGGGGAGAGTTATAGAACAAAGAGATCTAGGAGTACAGATTCATAGCTCCTTGAAAGTGGAGTCACAGGTGGATAGGGTGGTGAAGAAGGCATTCAGCATGCTTGGTTTCATTGGTCAGAACATTGAATGCAGGAGTTGGGATGTCTTGTTGAAGTTGTACAGGGCATTGGTGAGGCCACACTTGGAGTACTGTGTACAGTTCTGGTCACCCTATTATAGAAAGGATATTATTAAACTAGAAAGAGTGCAGAAAAGATTTACTAGGATGCTACCGGGACTTGATGGTTTGACTTACAGGGAGAGGTTAGACAGACTGGGACTTTATTCCCTGGAGAGTAGGAGGTTAAGGGGTGATCTTATAGAAGTCTATAAAATAATGAGGGGCATAGATAAGGTCGATAGTCAAAATCTTTTCCCAAAGGTAGGGGAGTCTATAACGAGGGGGCACAGATTTAAGGTGAGAGGGGAGAGATACAAAAGGATCCAGAGGGGCAATTTTTTCACTCAAAGGGTGGTGAGTGTCTGGAACGAGCTGCCAGAGGCAGTAGTAGAGGCGGGTACAATTTTGTCTTTTAAAAAGCATTTGGACAGTTACATGGGGAAGATGGGTATCGAGGGATATGGGCCAAGTGCAGGCAATTGGGACTAGCTTAGTGGTATAAACTGGGCGACATGGACATGTTGGGCCGAAGGGCCTGTTTCCATGTTGTAACTTCTATGATTCTATAACAGAAAGAGTGACTAAAAGAATAATGATAGAGAAATTAGAGTACGAGAGAAAGCTAGCTAGAAATATAAAAACAGATAGTAAGAATTTCTACAGGTATTTAAAAAGGAAAAGAGTAAGTAAAGTGAGCATTGGTCCTCCAGAGTGAGAGTCTGGGGAATTAATAATGGAGAATAAGGAAATGGTGGATGAATTGAACAGATATTTTGCATCCGTCCTCACAGTAGAGGATACAAATAACATGCCAGAAATTGTAAATCAAGAGGTGAAAGGAAGGGAGGAACTTAAAACCTTTACAATCACCAGAAAAAGGGTTCTGAAAAAATTATTAGAACTAAAATCTGACAAGTCCCCAGATCCTGACAGACTTCATCCTAGGGTCTTAAAAGAAGTGGCTGCAGAGATACTAGATGCATTGGTATTAATTTTCCAAAATTCCATAGATTCTGGAAGCGTCTCATCAGATTGGAAAATAATGAATGTAACTCCTCTATTCAAGAAAGCAGGGAGACAGAAAGCAGGAAACCACAGGCCAGTTAGCTTAACATCTGTCATAGGGAAAATGCCAGAATCTGTTATTAAGGAGGTTATAGCAGGGCACTTAGAAAATCTCAATGCAATCAGGCAGAGTCAACACGGCTTTGTGAAAGGGAAATCGTGTTTGACTAATTTATTAGTTCTTTGAGGAAGTAACAAGCAACATGGATAAAGGGGATCCTATGGATGTGGTGTACTTGGACTTCCAGAAGATTTTTGACAAGGTGCCACATCAAAGGCTACTACACAAAATAAGAGCTCATGGTGTAGGAGGTAACATATTAGCATGGATAAAAGATTGGTTAGCTAACAGGAAACAAAGAGTAGGCATAAATGGGTCATTTTCAGGTTGGCAAGATGTAACGAGTGGAGTGCCACAGGGATCAGTGCTGGGGCCTCAACTATTTACAATTTATATCATTGACTTGGATGAAGGGATCAAATGTATGATTGCTAAATTTGCTGATGACACAAAGGTAGGTAGGAAAGCAAATTGTGGAGAGGACATAAGGAGTCTGCAAAGGGATATAGATAGGTTAAGTGAGTGGGCAAAAATTTGGCAGATGGAGTATAATGTGGGAAAATGTTAACTTGTCCACTTTGGCAGGAGGAATAGAAAAGCAATATATTATTTAAATGGAGAGAGATTGCAGAACTCTGAGGTACAGAGGGATCTGGGTGTCCTAATTCATGAATCACAAAAAGTTAGTATGCAGGTACAGCAAATGATTAGGAAGGCAAGTGGAATGTTGTCATTTATAGCAGGGGAATGGAATATAAAAGTAGAGATGTTTTGCTACAGTTGTACAGGGCATTGATGAGACCACATCTAGAATACTGTGTGCAATTTTGGTTTCCTTATTTAAGAAAAGACATAATTGCTTTGGAGGCGGTTCAGGGAAGGTTCACTCGACTGATTCCTGGGATGAGGGGGTTATCTTATGAGGAAAGGTTGGACAAGTTGGGCCTGTATACACTGGAGTTTAGAAGAATGAGAGGTGATCCTATTGAAACATATAAGATCCTGACGGGACTAGAAAGGGTAGATGCTGAGAGGATGTTTCTCCTTGTGGGAGAGATGCTGAGAGGATGTTTCTCCTTGTGGGGTCACCAGGGGTCAAATGTAGCAGATGAGGCCGCACCCATGAGGACAGCCTCAACCGAGATCTTGGGTTCATGTCCCGCTACATGTAACCCCACCTGACGTAGTGGCAACAGACAGCGAGTGCTGATAAGTCTGTTTATTTAATTTGAATAATTGGAATATAATGTGGGAAAATGTGAAGTCATCCACTTTGGGAGGAAAAATGAAAAAGCAAAATATTATTTGAATGGAGAAATACTACAAAATGCTGCGGTACAGAGGGATCTGGGTGTCCTCGTACATGAAACACAAAAAGTCAACATACAGGTGCGGCAGGTAATCCGGAAGGCAAATGGAATATTGGCCTTTAAAAGCAGGGAAGTCTTGCTACAACTCTACAGCGTGCCGGTGAGACTACACCTGGAGTACTGCGTACAGTTCTGGTGCCCTTACTTAAGGAAGGAAATACTTGCATTGGAGGCAGTTCAGGGAAGGTTCACTAGGTTGATTCAGAGTATGGAAGGGTTGTCTTATGTGGAAAGGTTGAACAGGTTGGGTCTATACTCATTGGAGTTTAGAAGAATGAGAGGAGATCTCATTGAAACATACAAGATTCTGAGGGGACTCGATAGGGTAGATGCTGAGAGGATGTTACCCCTAGGAACATAGGAACAGGAGTAGGCCATTCAGCCCCTCGTGTCTGCTCCGCCATTTGATAAGATCATGGCTGATCTGTGATCTAGCTCCATATACCTGCCTTTGGCCCATATCCCTTAATACCTTTGGTTGCCAAAAAGCTATCTATCTCACATTTAAATTTAGCAATTGAGCTAGTATCAATTGTCGTTTGCGGAAGAGAGTTCCAAACTTCTACCACCCTTTGTGTGTAGAAATGATTTCTAATCTCGCTCCTGAAAGGTCTGGCTCTAATTTTTAGACTGTGCCCCCTACTCCTAGAATCCCCAACCAGCGGAAATAGTTTCTCTCTATCCACCCTATCCGTTCCCCTTAATATCTTATAAACTTTGATCAGATCACCCCTTAACCTTTGAAACTCCAGAGAATACAACCCCAATTTGTGTAATCTCTCCTCATAACTTAACCCTTGAAGTCCGGGTATCATTCTAGTAAACCTACGCTGCACTCCCTCCAAGGCCAATATGTCCTTCCGAAGCTGCGGTGCCCAGAACTGCTCACCGTACTCCAGGTGCGGTCTAACCAGGGTTTTGTATAGCTGCAGCATAACATCTGCCTTGTACTTTAGTCCTCTAGATATAAAGGCCAGCATTCCATTAGCCTTGATTATTTTCTGCACCTGTTCATGACACTTCAATGATCTGTGTACCTGAACCCCTAAGTCCCTTTGGACATCCACAGTTTTTAACTTTTTACCATTGAGAAAGTACCCTGTTCTATCCTTTTTTGATCCAAAGTGGATGACCTCACATTTGTCTACATTGAATTCCATTTGCCACAATTTTGCCCATTCACCTAATCTATCAATATCTCTTTGTAATTTTATGTTTTCATTTACACTGCTTACAATGCCACCAATCTTTGTGTCACCAGCAAACTTAGATATCAGACTTTCTATGCCTTCATCTAAGTCGTTAATAAATATTGTGAATAATTGAGGCCCCAAGACACATCCCTGTGGGACTCCACTAGTCACATCCTGCCAATGTGAATACTTACCCATTATCCCTACTCTCTGTCGCCTTTCGCTCAGCCAATTTCCTAACCAAGTCCATACTTTTCCCTCGATTCCATGGGCTTCTAACTTAGCTAACAGTCTCTTATATGGGACCTTATCAAATGCCTTCTGGAAGTCCTTACAACTAACATCCATTGACATTCCCCTGTCCACTACTTTAGTCACCTCTTCAAAAAATTCAATCAGGTTTGTCAGGCACGACCTACCTTTCACAAATCCATGCTGGCTCTCCCTGAATAACTGAAAATTCTCGAGGTGTTCAGTCACCCTATCCATGTGTTCGTGATCTTATGCTCTTAAGACCATAAGAGATAGGAGCAGGAGTAGGCCATTCGGCCCCTCAAGCCTACGCCGCCATTTAATGAGATCATGGCCGATCTGATTTTTACCTCAACTCCACTTTCCCGCCTTTTCCCCATATCCTTTGATTCCCTTGCTGATCAAAAATTTGTCTACCTCAGCCTTGAACGTATTCAACGACTCAACCTCCACAGCTTTTTGGGGTAAAGAATTCCAAAGATTCACGACCCTCGGAGAGAAGAAATTCCTCCTGATTTCCATCTTAAATGGGTGACCCCTTATTCTGAGACTATGCCCCCTAGTTTTAGATTCCCCCATGAGGGGTAACATCCTCTCAGCATCTACCCTATCGAATCCCCTCAGAATCTTATATGTTTCAATAAGATCTCCTCTCATTCTTCTAAACTCCAATGAGTATAGACCCAAACTGTTCAATCTTTCCTCATAAGACAACCCTTCCATACCCGGAATCAAGCTAGTGAACCTTCTCTGAACTGCCTCCAATGCAAGTATATCCTTCCTTAAATAAGGGCACCAGAACTGTACGCAGTACTCCAGGTGTGGTCTCACCAGCACCCTGTACAGTTGTAGCATGACTTCCCTGCTTTTATACTCTTTCCCCCTCGAAATAAAGGCCAATATTCCATTTGCCTTCTGGATTACCTGCTGCACCTGTATGTTGACTTTTTGTGTTTCATGTACGAGGACACCCAGATCCCAGCATTTTGTAGTATTTCTCCATTCAAATAATATTTTGCTTTTTTATTTTTCCTCCCACAGTGGATGACTTCACATTTTCCCACATTACATTCCATCTGCCAAATTTTGCCCATTCGCTTAACCTGTCAATATTCCTTTGCAGACACTTTGTGTCCTCCTCGCAACTTTCTTTTCCACCTATCTTTGTATCATTAGCAAAATTGGCCAGAATTCACTCTGTTCCTTCATCCGAGTCATTGATATATATTGTAAGCAGTTAAGGCCCCAGCACTGAGCCCTGCAGCACCCGACTAGTTACAGATTGCCATTTTGAAAATGACCCTTTTATCCCGACTCTTTGTTTTCTGTTAGTTAGCCAATCCTCTATCTATGCCAGTATATTACCCCCAACACCATGAGCTCTTATCTTGTGCAGTAATCTTTTATGTGGCCTTATCGAATGCCTTTTGGAAATCCAAATATACTGCATCCGTTGGTTCCCCTTTATCCACCCTGCCCATTACTTCCTCAAAGAACTCCTAATAAATTTGTCAGACATGATTTCCCCTTCATAAAACCATGTTGACTCTCCTAGACTGTATTATGAGTCTCCGAATATCCTGCTACTACTTCCTTAATAATGGATTCTAGCATTTACCTAATTTAATTTTCCTAAAGCAATTTAAAAGCTGAATACTTTACCTGAATGGCATCTTTTGGAGGAAGCGCTATAGTTTTTAGTGTTGTGGTCACTGCATGGTCCTCCTGGGAAGTTAGTTCTTCGGTAATCTCCAAGTGCTCAATCTCTGACTGGAGCCTGTGAAAATGCTGAGAGTCAGTGATACAAATATGGAAATGTTCAGCTTATTGTATGAATTCTATCACCAGGAATTTCCTCGGGGGTCCCCCGATTGACCACTGTAAATTTGGCGGAAGATCGACAGAAACCCCCTTTACACATTTGTCTGTGGTTGCAGCAGCCAATCGGGAAAATCCCCAAGGAAATTTACAGCATATGAGTACAATCACTAAATATAGAATCAACAGGAAAGCAACATTTCAGGAGTTGCACCCTCAGTACCTGCTGTTACATTTAATCTTTTTTTAACCCTTTTTACTCTCGATATTTTTGTCTTCCATGTTAGATTATTTTAGTAAGGAGTCGCACAACACCAGGTTATAGTCCAACAGCTTTATTTGAAATCACAAGCTTTCGGAGCTTTGCTCCTTCGTCAGGTGAAGTGAAGAGTTACATAAAGGCACAGCATATATAGTCAGAGAACAATGCCTGGTGATTACAGATAATCTTTCTAACTGCCCTTTATCACACCTCGGCAGGGAGATAATCATAGCAATCAAAGGAGTGTTCAAACAGGTTAGTCAGGGAAACATTACATCCAAGAATACTGAGGTGGGGTCACCAGGGGTCAAATGTAGCAGATGAGGCCGCACCCATGAGGACGGCCTCAACCGGGATCTTGGGTTCATGTCCCGCTACATGTAACCCCACCTGACGTAGAGTCATCCAGACTCAAATCGTAGTTGGCTTGTTCTCTATACACAGATGCAGCCGGACCTGCTGCGATTTCCAGCAAAAAAAGTTATCTTTTTAATACAAACCCCAGCATCTGCTACATTTGACCCCTGGTGACCCCACCTCAGTATTCTTGGATGTAATGTTTCCCTGACTAACCTGTTTGAACACTCCTTTGATTGCTATGATTATCTCCCTGCCGAGGTGTGATAAAGGGCAGTTAGAAAGATTATCTGTAATCACCAGGCATTGTTCTCTGACTATATATGCTGTGCCTTTATGTAACTCTTCACTTCACCTGATGAAGGAGCAAAGCTCCGAAAGCTTGTGATTTCAAATAAAGCTGTTGGACTATAACCTGGTGTTGTGCGACTCCTTACATTTGTCCACCCCAGTCCATCACCGGCATCTCCACATCAAGATTATTTTAGAGTTGAGGCCCTCGCACCCTATGTCCTCGAGTGTTCACGTTTACCAGATAGATGGGTCAAATTTCACAATGTACCCAGGGAACAAGCGGAGAATCCTTTTACAGATTTCTTTACTGCTTCTACCTCATACCTTCACAGGGTTTTCATTACCTCTGTCAGTCACAAAATAACAGCACTTCAGACTTTGTTCTAGGCTTTAACTGCCAAACAAACTTATTAAACAGGAATAAAGCAAATAGTAGCAGAACCACAATGTATATTTTTTATAGTCACTGTTAAGTTTTGTTAGCTCTTGAGTATTAGAAACAATAAGTAGTTTGCAACTGCTGTGCTAAATTGTGGATTAAGCAATATTCTTACACGTGTCCGATTTTTTTTTTCCCTTTCCTCATCGACTATAAAGTTCATAGAATCTTACAACACGGAAGGAGACCATTCGGCCTATCGTGCCTGTGCCAGCTCTTTGAAAGAGATGTCCAATTTAGTCCCACACCCCAGCTTTTTCCCCATAACCCTGCAAATTAGTTCTCTTCAAGTACATGTCCAATTGCCTTTTGAAAGTTCCTATGGAATCTACTTTAGCCACCCTTTCAGGGAGTGCGTTCCAAATCTTAACAACCCTCTGTGTGAAAAAATTTCTCCTCCTTTCCCTTGTTCTTTTGCCAATTTTTTTAAATCTATGACCTCTGGTTGCTGACCCACTTGCCAGAGGAAACAGTTTCTCCCTACTTGCTCTATAAAACCCCTCAGAACTTTGAATACCTCTATTAGGTCTCCTCTTAACCTTCTCTGCTCTAAGGAGAACAATCCCAGCTTCTTCAATCTCTCCACATAACTGAAGTCCCTCATCCCTGGTATCATCCTAGTAAACCTCCTTTGTACCCTCTCCAAGGCTTTGACATCCTTCCTAAAGTGTGGTGCCCAGAATTGTACACAATATTCCAACTGAGGCCTAACCATTGATTTGTAAAGATTTATCATGACTTCCTTGTTTTTATATTCAATAACTCTATTTACAAAGCCAAGTATCCCATACACTTTCTTAACTGCCTTATCAACTTGCCCTGCCACCTTCAAAGATTTGTGAATATGCACCCCCAGGTCCCTCTGCTCTTGCACCCCCCTCAAAATAGTACCATTTAGATTATACTGCCTCTCCATGTTGTTCCTCCCAAAGTGCATCACTTCACACTTATCCGCATTAAATTGCATCTGCCATGTGTCTGCCCATTTCACCAGTCTGTCTATGTCCTCCTGAAGTCTGCTACTATCCTTCATGCAGATCTTGATGTGTTGGGGGATTGGGCTTATGACTGGCAAATGATGTTTAATTTGGAAAAGTGTAGTGTTATGCATGTGGGCAGGGCAAATGCTCAACATATGTACACCTTTCAGGGAAAAGCAATAAAGCAGGTAGAGAAAGAAAGAGATCTGGGTGTTCTAGTGCATTGGTTCCTAAAGGTTCATGAGCAATGCCCTAGCGATAGCTAGAACGAATAGGGTGTTGGGGTGCATTTAAAGGACAATTGAATATAAGACAAAACATACTATTTTGTCCTTGTACAAGGCCTTGGTCAGGCCTCAGTTGGAATACGTATCCAATTTTGGTCTCCTCACATGGTGGGTGATATTGAGGCTTTGGAAAGGATGCAGAGGAGGGCCACTAGATGAATTCCCAGCTGAAAACAACTTAGTTATCAAGATAGGCTAAAAGAGCTGGGACTCTACACTTTAGAGAAGTGTAGACTTAAAGGAATAGATTGTGCTCGAGTTGACAGTTTGTTCCAATTAAATAGCTTAGGGAGGACCAGGGGTCACAATTTTACATTATATAAGGCCAGATCGAGGTTGGATGTCAGGAGGTGGTTCTTTTCCCAGAGAATAGTGGACCTCTGGAACAGGCTGATGGCTCATGTTGTAGATACCGATTCATTGAATTCCTTCAAGTGAAGGCTGGACCTGTTTCTGACTGAGGCAGAGATCACCTCTTACAAAAGGTCAGTAATGTATTGAATTCAGGGCCAGAGTGATCTCCTGGACTAGTTTCGATCACCAAACAGTCGGATTGGAATTTCTCAGATTTCTTCCCCCCCCCCCCCCCCCCCAAATTGGCTTGGGTTTTTACCTGACTTTTCGCCTCGCCCAGGAGATTATATGGTTTTAGGTGGGGTGGGGAGCGTATATATTATGATACACAAGGTATCATAATTGTGTGGGACAACTGGATGGACCAGAGGGTCTTTTCCTGTCCGTCATTGTTCGTATTATTTGAGAAGGGTAGGAGAGATAAACTAGGAAATTACAGACCTATTAATCTAACATCAGTTGTGGGGAAGTTATTAGAATCTGTTATTAGGCACAGAGTGACTGAACATTTGAACAAATATGAGCTGATCAGTGAGAGCTTGCAGGGATTTGTAAAGGGTAAGTCATATCTAACGAACCTAGTTGAATTTTTTGAGAAGGTAACTAACATGGTAGATAAGGGAGTGTCTATGGATGTTATTTATATGGACTTCCAGAAGGCATTCGATAAGGTTCCAAATAAAAGAATGTTAACAAAAATAAGAGCGAGTGGAATTGGAGGCAACGTATTGACTTGGATCGGGAATTGGTTAGGAGGTAGGAGACAGAGAGTAGGGATAATGGGTAGGTGCTCCAATTGTCAGGATGTGACTAGTGGTGTCCATCAGGGATCTGCACTGGGGCTTCAGCTTTTCACTATATTTATAAATGACTTGGATGAAGGAATAAAGAGCTGTATATTTAAGTTTTCTGATGACATTAAGTTAGGTGGCACAGTAAAGAGTGTAAATGGGAGCAGAAAGTTGCAAAGGGACACTGATAGATTAGGTGAGTGGGCAAAACTGGCAGATGGAGTTCAATGTGGGAAAGTGTGAGGGCCTAAGAAAGATAGATCAGAGTATTTTGTAAATGGTGAGAAGCTAGGAACTGTGGATGAGCAGAGAGATTTAGGGGTCCAAGTGCAAAAATTACTAAAAACTAGCCGACAGGTTCAAAAAATAATTTAAAAGGATAATGGAATGTTGGCCTTTATCTCAAGAGGGCTGGAATACAAAGGGGTGGAGATTATGTTACAGCTGTATAGAGCTCTGGTTAGACCCCATGTGGAGATACTGCATTCAGTTCTGGGCACCGCACCTCAGGAAGGATATATTGGAGGGGGTGCAGCACAGATTCACCAGAATTATACCGGGGCTAAAAGGGTTAAATTATGAGGACAGATTGCATAGACTGGGCTTGTATTCCCTTGAATATAGAAGATTAAGGGATGATCTAATCAAGGTGTTTAAGATGAATAAAGGATTTGATAGGGTAGATAGAGAGAAACTATTTCCTCTGGTGGGAGAGTCCAGAACAAGGGGGCATAACCTTAAAATTAGAGCTAGGCCATTCAGGGCTGATGTCAGAAAGCATTTCTTCACGCAAAGGGTAGTGGAAATCTGGAACTCTCTTACCCAAAAAGCTGTTGAGACTGGGAATCAACTGAAAATTTCAAAACTGAGATTGATTAAATTTTTGTTGGGTAAGGGTATTAAGGGTTACAGAAACAAGACGAGTAGACGAAGTTAAGCTACAGATTAGCCATGATCTAATTGAGTGGCAGAACAGGCTTATGGGGTTCAATGGGCTACTCCTGTTCCTATTCCTATGTTCATCACTTCCCTTTTCCAACCACCACCTCTGTGCTGTCAAACTACCTGTTTGAAATTAAGTTGTGTACAAGACAGAATTTCTTCAATTGAACATCAAGAATACCAAAGCCATTATTTTCAACTCTTTTGTCATTGATTTCATCCCCTTCACTGGCTACTTGTTTAGCCCGAACCATACTACACTACTTTGGTGCCCTGCTCAACTTAGAGCTGAGTTTCAGATCATCTCCATCATATTTCCACCATTTGCTTCCACCTTAGCATGTTCAACCTGAGTTGGCTCTAACTGACTCCAACTGAAACTCTCATCCACATTAAATGATTTCTCAATGCTTTGATCATCAGTCTCTTGACTTCCACCCACCATGACTTCCAACTTATGGAAACTACAATGCCCACCTCACACACATTAAGCCCTGTTCACCCCTCAGCCATTCTCTCTGACCTATATTGGCTCCTTTTTCCCGAACACATCCAATTTAATATCCTTGTCCTCATTCACGAATCTCTCCAGTTTCATCCTACCCTACATCCTCAACCCGCTTCAGCCTTACATCCTCTCGTGCCCCTCCAAAGGTTGGCTCGGGCCTCCTGCAGATCTCTTCACCTTTGATGGCATAGCCTTCAGCCATCTGAGTCCTACACTTTGGAACTCCCTTCCCAAACCTACCTGACTCTAATTATCTTTCCATCTTTAAAATCCTCCTTAAAACCCATCTTTCAACAAGGTTCTAGTCACCTCCCCTAACTCCCCAGTAAAGACTCAGTGTTAGTTCCTTTCTTAAATGCCTTGAGATGTTTTTCTACATTATAGGTGCTATATAAATTCAGGTCGTTTTTGAAGTCTGAGAATTCAGCACATAGAGTGTTGGAGTGGATTATTATTTATTGCATTAGAAAGGATTCCGACTAGGATCCTGAATCTAAATAAAGGAAATTATGAAAGTATGAGGTGCGAGTTGGCTATGATAGATTGGGGAACTTTACTAAAAGGGATGGTGGTGGATAGGCAATGGTTAATTTTTAAAGAACATGTGCAGGAATTACAACAGTTATTCATTCCTGTCTAGCGCAAAAATAAAACAGGAAAGGTGGCTCAATCGTGGCTTACAAAAGAAATTAGGGATAGTATTAGATCCAAAGAGGCGACATATAAAATTGCCAGAAAAAGCGGCAAGCCTGAGGATTGGGAGCAGTTCAGAATTCAGCAAAGGAGAACAAAGAGATTGATTAAGAGGGGAAAAATAGAGTATGGGAGTAAACTAGCAGGGAACATAAAAACTGACTGTAAAATCTTCTATAAATATGTCAAGAGAAAAAGATTAGTGAAGACAAATGTAGGTCCCTTACAGTCAGAAATGGGGGAAATTATAATGGGGAACAAAGAAATGGCAGAACAATTAAACACATACTTTGGTTCTGTCTTCACAAAGGAGGACACAAATAACCTGCCAGAAATGTTGGGGAACCAAGGGTTTAGTGAGAGGGAGGAACCAAAGGAAACCAGTATTAGTAAAAAAAATAGTGCTAGGGAAATTAATGGGGCTAAAGGCTGACAAATCCCCAGGGCCTGATAATCTACATCCCAGAGTACTAAAGGAAGTGGCCCTGGAAATAGTGGATGCATTGGTGATCATCTTCCAAAATTCTATAGATTGTGGAACAGTTCCTACAGATTGGAGGGTGGCAAATGTAACCCCACTATTTAAAAAAGGAGGGAGAGAAAAAACAGGGAATTACAGACCAGTTAGCCTAACATCAGTAGTGGGGGAAATGCTAGAGTCTATTATAAAAGATGTGATAACAGAAGACTTGGAGGGCATTAATGGGATTGGACAAAGTCAGCATGGGTTTATGAAAGGGAAATCATGCTTAACAAATCTACTGAAGTTTTTTGAGGATGTAACTAGTAGAATAGATTGTAAACAATTTTACAACACCAAGTTATAGTCCAACAAATTTATTTTAAATTCCACAAGCTTTCGGAGGCTTCCTCCTTCGTCAGGTGAACGGTGTGGAAATTTCCACACCATTCACCTGAGGAAGGAGGAAGCCTCCGAAAGCTTGTGGAATTTAAAATAAATTTGTTGGACTATAACTTGGTGTTGTAAAATTGTTTACAATTGTCAACCCCAGTCCATCACCGGCATCTCCACATCATAGTAGAATAGATAGGGGAGAACCAGTGGATGTGGTGTATTTGGATTTTCAGAAGGCTTTTGATAAGGTCCCACACAAGAGGTTAGTGTGCAAAATTAAAGCACATGGGATTGGAGGGAATATACTGGCATGGATTGAGAATTGGTTGACAGACAGGAAACAGAGAGTAGGAATAAATGGGTCTTTTTCTGGGTGGCAGGCAGTGACTAGTGGGGTACCGCAGGAATCAGTGCTTGGGCCCCAGCTATTCACAATATATATCAATGATTTGGATGCGGGAACTAAATGTAACATTTCCAACTTTGCAGACAACACAAAGCTGGGGTGGAATGTAAGCTGTGAGGAGGCTGCAAAGAGGCTCCAATGTGATTTAGACAATTTAGGTGAGTGGGCAAGAACATGGCAGATGCAGTATAACGTGGATAGATGTGAGGTTATCCACTTTGGTTGTAAAAACAGAAAGGCAGATTATTATCTGAATGGTGATAGATTGGGAAAAGGGGAGGTGCAACAAAACCTGGGTGTCCTTGTACACCTGAAAGCGAACATTCAGGTGCAGCAAGCTGTTAGGAAGGCGAATGGTATGTTGGCCTTCATTGCAAGAGGATTTGAGTACAGGAGCAGGGATGTCTTACTGCAGTTATACAGAGCCTTGGTGAGACCACACCTGGAGTATTGTGTGCAGTTTTGGTCTCCTTATCTGAGGAAGGATATCCTTGCCATGGAGGGAGTGCAACAAAGGTTTACCAGACTGATTCCTGGGATGGCAGGACTGACATATGAGGAGAGATTGGGTCGACTAGGCCTATATTCACTAGAGTTTAGAAGAATGAGAGGTGATCTGATCGGAACATATAAAATTCTGACAGGACTAGACAGACTAGATGCAGGGAGGATGTTCCCGATGGCTGGGGAGTCCAGAACCAGGGGTCACAGTCTCAGGATACGGGGTATGCCGTTTAAAACGGAGATGAGGAGAAATTTCTTCACTCGGGGTGGTGAACCTGTGGAATTCTCTACCACAGAAGGCAGTGGAGGCCAAGTCATTAGATGTATTCAAGAAGGAGATAGATATATTTCTTAATGCTAAAGGGATCAAGGGATTTGGGGAAAAAGTGGGAACCGGGTACTGAGTTAGACGATCAGCCATGATCATTTTGAATGGCGGAGCAGGCCCAAAGGGCCGAATGGCCTTCTCTTGCTCCTATTTTCTATGTTTCTGTGATTCAGGATAATGGCTGTGGTGGAGCTGGAGGGAGATAATGGCTAACACCACTATTAGACGTCTCTCCAGGTTGACTAATAGGGATGTAGGGAATGCAACTACAGTGGAAATGTCTGATGAGCTGGATGATGGGGTGGGTGTAGCATCTGCTGTTTGTGGGATGACTTATTTCCTTCCTAACAATTATATAGAAATGTTCTTGATTCTCACCTGTTGATGCTTTCCTGCAGTTTCTGTGCCTGTGACAGACTATCACACTCTGGAGATCTTGCAGGGGCCTCCAACTCTGTTGGAGAACTGATGGATCCTTCCAGAAGCCATCTCTCCCGCAACGATCGCCTCTGAAATATAGATTACATCATTGGAACAAATTCCTCCTTGTAGCTGGACAGATTTCCTTCATTCTCAGTTCCTACCTTAAGCTGCTGCAGCTGCAATCTCTCCTCTTCCAGCTCCCTCTTCTTTTTTTCAATCTCTTCCTGAACTTTTCTCTTTTGCTAAAGAAAATAAGTTAGGTTTTTGAGGTGAACTTTTATTTGAGGAGTTTTCTGAGTCCATGATTGTTTTTTTTATTAATTTCTCTGTGTAAAACAGAAGTATAATAAGCAAAAAGAAAACCGTTAAGTGAAAAGAGAAAATGCTGGAAATACATCGCAGGACTATTTGAAGAAAAGACAGGTTAATATTTGGTTGGAGTCCCTTCTTTCGAACTAAAACAATTACATGAGAGCCACTTTATAGGACAGACTAAAGAAAGACAGGAATGGGAAACAACATAAGCTAGAGAGTCCCAGAGGCTGCTTGTGCTGCACACAGTCTACTGTATTGGGGAGACCACAGGAATGAGGTGCTGACAGTGCCACTTGGCTTTCATTTCTGCCTATATTTACTTGGTGATCTGTAAATGTATATTTTAGGGCTATGTTGTAATTGCCAGCCACTCACAAAGATCATTACAGCAAATATTCTGCTCATTTCTTTAATCATTAATCAAACTGCACTTTCAAACCCTTTCTATTGATAGCAAGGATTTGCATCTTGTTCACTCCTGCATTTCAACTTAAAACTGGAGAAACAAAAAGGATAAGGGACACAAGGCAAAACATCTACGGTGTGGACAATCAGTAACCTTGTATAGACATATCAGCGACCCCGGTGCAGGCACAGGGACCCTGTGATCTCCTGTATACACATTGGGGGCAATTTTAGCTCAGAGACGGGAAGGGGGCGGGGGGTGTCAAATTGCAGACTGGAAAGCCTGGAATTATGGGTTTCCTGGACGTCCTTACGATTTTGACATAAGGACGTTTTTTTTTCTAACAGTTTCCCGCCCGACAGGCCGGTCTCAGTCAGATGGGAGAAGAGGAAGGAAGAGGACATGTTCAGATAAGTGTTAGATTGGATGGAATGTGGGGGGGGGGGGGTTGGGGGGCGTCAGTCACCAAGGGGGGAGCCGGGATCGGGGGTCATCGAGCGGGTCGCGATCATGGGAGTGGTTGCTGCAGGTAGGCTTGTTGGGCCTGGGGGAAGCACTCCTGCTCCTTCGGGCCCACAAGCTGTGCTATAAAGGCGCTTTCCTGCTGTTTTGGGCCTTCTCGCCTCCTCTCATGCAATGTGAAGGAGAAGGCCCGGGAATCCTGGCTCCCAGAAACTAAAATCACAAAACCTGAAAAAGTGGCGGCCCGTAGCCTCCTTGAAAGGTTTTAGTGACCGACCTGCCTCCTGAGAGCGGGTTGGTTGCCTACCCCTTGTCCCACCCCCATGAAAACTGGAAATGGGCGGGTTGGAGGTGGGTTTGAAATTGTTGCCATTTTTAATACCCCCCCCTGTTTTTTGGGGTTAAAATCATGCCCATTGACCCCAGTGCAGACACTCAGTAACCTCCCGCAGACACTCAGTAACCCTGTTCATAAATCATCTAATAGAACGCCTCTTTGCCTACTGTTATCTCAATTACTGATTAAAATTCTTTACTGCCCACCTCTTGCAGTTATTTTCACATCAACATATAGGGCAATATATTTGTTCTTTGTACTCACTGTTATTGCTTGAAGCCTTTGTTTCAGAAGTTTTGTTTCTGCCATTCTAAACCTGAAACAGATTTGGAAATGAACAGGTTAAAGGTGAATGTTTGTGGATGGTTACTGAGTTCTGGGTAAAAGGACTGAGTGGACATCCAGTGATCCATCAAATCCTCTTTTATTTAATGTTATTTTTGTTCATGTTTAATCACATTGACCATGATCCTGGGATTACTGTTCACCACATTGATCATCACCCTGAATAACTCTAAACAAGATCACTAACTCCTGAATAACTCTAAATGAGAACCATAACAAAAAATAAGGCCTCATGGGATTGGGGGTAATATATTAGCACGGATAGATGATTGGATAATGGACAGAAAACAGAGAGTAGGGATAAACGGGTCATTCTCAGGTTGGCAGGCTGTAACTAGTGGGGTGCCACAAGGATCAGTGCTTGGGCCTCAGCTATTTACAATCTATATTAATGACTTAGATGAAGGGACCGAGTGTAATGTATCCAAGTTTGCTGATGATACAAAGCTAGGTGAGAAAGTAAGCTGTGAGGAGGACACAGAGTCTGCAAAGGGATATAGACTGGTTAAGTGAGTGGGCAAGAAGGTGGCAGATGGAGTATAATGTGGGGAAATGTGAGATTATTCACTTTGGTAGGAGTAATAGAAAAACAGAATATTGTTTAAATGGTGAGAAACTATTAAATGTTGGTGTTCAGAGAGATTTGGGTGTCCTCGTACAAGAAACACAAAAAGTTAGCACGCAGGTATTGCAAGCAATTAGGAAGGCAAATGGCATGTTGGCCTTTATTGAAAGGGGGTTGGAGTACAGGAGTAAGGAAGTCTTACTACAATTGTACAGGACTTTGGTGAGACCACACCTGGAGTACTGTGTACAGTTTTGGTCTCCTTATCTAAGGAAGGATATACTTGCCTTAGAGACGGTGCAACAAAGGTTCACTAGATTGATTCCTGGGATGAGAGGGTTGTCCTGTGAGGAGAGGTTGAGTAGAATGAGCCTATACTCTCTGGTGTTTAGAAGAATGAGAGTGATCTCATTGAAACATATAAGATTCTGAGAAGGCTTGACAGGGTAGATGCTGAGAGGCTGTTTCCCCTGGCTGGAGAGTCTAGAACTAGGGGGCTTAGTCGCAGGATAAGGGGTTGGCCATTTAGGACTGAGATGAAGAGGAATTTCTTCACTCAGAGGGTTGTGAAACTTTGGAATTCTCTACCCCTGAGGGCTGTGGGTGCTGAGTCATTGAGTATATTAAAGGCTGAGATCGATAGATTTTCAGACTCTAAGGGAATCAAGGGATATGGGGATCGGGCGGGAAAGTGAAGTTGAGGTTGAAGATCAGCCATGATTTTATTGAATGGCGGAACAGGCTCGGGGGGCCGTATGGCCTACTCCTGCTCCTATTTCTTATGTTCTAATAACTCCTGGATAACTCTGAAGGAGATTTATAAATGAGTGTATACTCATCCTTCAGGAGTCAGTGTGCAGTGTATATACTCATCCAGTACTAAGTGTGAGATGTGTATAATCCTCCTGTAGTATGCAATGTGTACACTCAACCTGCAGCAGTTGTACTTTGCATATTCATCCTCCAGGAGTTACAGTGTGCAGTGTGTATACTCATTCTCCGGGCGTTGCAGTGTGCAGTGTGTGTACTCATTCACCAGGAGCTTTACATCCAATGAAGTACTTTAGAACTGTAGTCACTGTTGTAATGCAGGGAAATGTTAGGCTGACTGATCAATAGTTAATGGATATGTACCTTTCTTCCTTTTTGAACAGAGTTGTTGCATTAGGAATCCTTCAGTCTTCTGACAGCAAAATGTGGGTATTCATCATATATGACTGGTGTACAGTCTTTGTATTTATATACAGGGCTGGTGTACGGTCTTTATTTATACAGGGCTGGTGTACGGTCTTTATTTATACAGGGCTGGTGTACAGTCTTTGTATTTATATACAGGGCTGGTGTACGGTCTTTGTATTTATATACAGGGCTGGTGTACAGTCTTTGTATTTATATACAGGGCTGGTGTACAGTCTTTGTATTTATACAGGGCTGGTGTACGGTCTTTATTTATACAGGGCTGGTGTACGGTCTTTGTATTTATACAGGGCTGGTGTACAGTCTTTGTATTTATACAGGGCTGGTGTACGGTCTTTATACAGGGCTGGTGTACGGTCTTTGTATTTATATACAGGGCTGGTGTACGGTCTTTGTATTTATATACAGGGCTGGTGTGCGGTCTTTGTATTTATATACAGGGCTGGTGTACGGTCTTTGTATTTATACAGGACAGGTGTACGGTCTTTGTATTTATATGCAGGGCTGCTGTACGGTCTTTATATTTATATATTGGGCTAGTGTACGGTCTTTGTATTTATATACAGGGCTGGTGTACGGTCTTTGTATTTATATACAGGGCTGGTGTACGGTCTTTGTATTTATACAGGGCTGGTGTACGGTCTTTGTATTTATATACAGGGCTGGTGTACGGTCTTTGTATTTATACAGGGCTGGTGTACGGTCTTTGTATTTATATGCAGGGCTGGTGTACGGTCTTTGTATTTATGCAGGGCTGGTGTATGGTCTTTGTATTTAAACAGGGCTGGAGAGTTAGCTGGATTTCCAGTAATATTTCAGTGTTTCTGTAGGGTTGGAGTAAGAAGGTGGAATAATACTATATTGTTAATATGGGTGAGATTCTTTCCCGACAGGCAAGCGTTAATATTGGGGGATGGGGCTTGCAGAAATAGCTCCTTGTAGAGGTTTGTCAGACATCCAGAAATGGTCTTCTCGTATTTACACTAACTGAGCTGTTAAATATCAGATATCCGGACTCTTGGCAGCAGGCTGATTACACAGTTGCAGTACTGAGTTTTCTGTACTTGCCCTCATGAATATTTAGTGGCTGAGTCACGATCAGAGAACGATGTATTCAAGATAAACTTTTGACAACAGGGCAACAGTTTATTCCAAGTTAAATTTTACCTGCGAGAGAGAAGAAACAGTCCATTCATTGTGACCTTGATTAATAATTAAATTAAATCCCAGATGAAATTCCTAACAGAAAAATATTGCATCCGTAGCAGTATTTCAGCCAATCAAACACTGCGTGTGCAACACAACTACACAGCCAGAGGAATGGGCACACACTGTGACCACCAAGATCATTACAGTAATTATCCTGCTCATTTTCCCCCAGTCCCAACCCTCTCCCCCAGTCCCAACCCTCTCCCCCTCCAGTCCCAATCCACCCACCCACCCCCCCCCCCCCAGCTAATTTTGTTTCTGGTCACCCCTGGTGAACGCTTTGGGTGGGGGGGGGTGAGGTCATGGAGCAGGTATGTTGAGGTCATGGAGTGGGGGGGGGGTGGGGGAATGAGGTCACGGAGTGGGGGGTTTAATGAGGTCACGGAGTGGGGGGGTTTAATGAGGTCACGGAGTGGGGGGGTTTAATGAGGTCACGGAGTGGAGGGGGGGAATGAGGTCACGGAGTGGGGGGGGGAATGAGGTCACGGAGTGGGGGGGGGAAATGAGGTCACGGAGTGGGGGGGAATGAGGTCACGGAGTGGGGGGGGAATGAGGTCACGGAGTGGAGGGGGGGAATGAGGTCACGGAGTGGGGGGGGGAATGAGGTCACGGAGTGAGGGGGGGAATGAGGTCACGGAGTGGGGGGGGGAATGAGGTCACTGAGTGGGGGGGGGAATGAGGTCACGGAGTGGGGGGGGGAATGAGGTCACGGAGTGGGGGGGGAATGAGGTCACGGAGTGGGGGGGGGGAATGAGGTCACGGAGTGGGGGGGGGGAATGAGGTCACGGAGTGGGGGGGGGGAATGAGGTCACGGAGTGGGGGGGGGAATGAGGTCACGGAGTGGGGGGGGAATGAGGTCACGGAGTGGGGGGGGGGAATGAGGTCACGGAGTGGGGGGGGGAATGAGGTCACGGAGTGGGGGGGGGGAATGAGGTCACGGAGTGGGGGGGGAATGAGGTCACGGAGTGGGGGGGGGGAATGAGGTCACGGAGTGGGGGGGGGAATGAGGTCACGGAGTGGGGGGGGGGAATGAGGTCACGGAGTGGGGGGGGGGAATGAGGTCACGGAGTGGGGGGGGAATGAGGTCACGGAGTGGGGTGGGGGGGCTCGAACGTGGTTCCCCAGAGGTTGTACCTTTACAACCTTGGGTTAGAGATAACTGGTTATTTGGCAGTATAAGGACACAGTAATCAATTAGTTTATAGCTAATGAGACCCAGTAATGTGGTACTTGATGGCTAAACAGTAACTAATTACTTAATAACTAGAGTTGAAGGGTTTTTTGCCGTGTTACAGGACAGATTAATACCAGAAACCGGGTCTGGGAGAGGGAATCATAGTCACCGAGCCTGGGTCCGGATGGTCAAGAGTGCAAGAAATGGTCAAACTTCAAACTCCTGCTCTCTCCGTGTTTCCAGTTTGGTTACGGGATGAAGTTGCTATATTTTATATTAGGTCTGACTTTTAAAGTGTTCTGATCACCATTTCACATATTTCTGAAATGAGAAAGCACAGCTGAGTTCTCAATGGATTTAAATAAATTAGCTACTGAACTAATTTCCACCCTGAGACCCACCTGGGCAGATTCTGCTTACGTGCTCAGTCACTGTTACACAAACACTAACTTTTTTGTTTTTGTTTCAGAAATCGATCGTGTAGCAGGATAGATGTGGCATCAGTGACACTGTTCAAAGTTGTGAAGTGAAAGTTATGGAATTCTCACTGACTGGCAGTGCACACACTTTATACCTTGGCCTCCTTCCCTCTCAGTCTGTTGCAGAATTGATCCCTAATCTCGGTGTGGACCCTAACATGTACAGACTTGTAAAATGTTCTAAGCATACCTTCAGAGGTGGGAGCGAGCAGCAGGCTGAAGTAAACAAGAAGTTTTGAAAGTTCCTTTGAGCAGCTGGGGGTGAATTAGACACAACCCTCCTTGCGAGCCTGGACAGATGAATTGTTCCACTCACTTGTTACTTGGTTCTTGTTTCATTTCCAGGTTAATTTCCTGATTGTTTCTGTACAGCAACTTTCTGCAGCCCGACACATACCTGAAGCACCGACTGACGCCCAGATCCAACTGGTTCAGCAGTAAAGCAGTTTGATGGAATGTAGACCTGCTGACTGATACAGGATAAGCTTCAGATAAATAATTTATCAACAGTCCTGGCCTCAGTTTACACCCAGCCTCCCTCGCAGAGACACACGGTAACCCCAGTCTGACCAACTGTCCTCTCTCAGCTCTCCTCTCCTCCACTCTCTGGTGACTTTCTAGGCATATTTTCAGACATGAGCCTAAACACACTTTAGGAATAATTGGGCCTTATACCCCAATATCATAGAATCGTAGACTAAGGCAAGTTTGGAGTGCATGTGCGTAAATGCACAGAGCGTGACAAAAAAGGTTGGTGAGCAGCAGGCTCAAGTTCCTCAGGTGGGATTATGATATAGTGGCAATAACGGCGACCTGACTCAAACAAGGACAGGAATGGGAGCTTAACATTCCTGGCTAGAATCATAGAATGATACAGCACAGAAGGAGACCATTCGGTCCATCGTCATGTGCCGGCTCTTTGACAGAGCGAGAAGTCAATTGCTTTGTGAGTTGAGAACAAGGGAGTTTGCCTTTTCTTAAAACACCTGTAAGGAGACACAGGGTTGCCCTTGTCAACAACTCAAAAAAATCTAGCAAAAGTGCCCCCTTTTTAAAGGGACACAACTAATAAAACCCAAATCATAAAAAGACAAAGGAAACTTATAAAATTGAATAATAATGTTATTACTATTATCCACTACACACTCCAGTCCCTGCGGTGCCCACCAGTTGCAGAAAGCCTCAATCAAGTGTACCAGCAGACACCGCGTGTTCCTTCTCCAGGGCAACAAGCAAGTTTGTAGTTTGAAAAGTGTGTGAGTCAAAGGATTTGGGTTCTTGTCTCACTTAGATTGCATGAAGTGTTTGTTGAATTGTCTGTTTACTATTGTCTGTATTTGTGTAGTTCTTAGTTTGGGGAGTATTTATACTCAAAGGTCAGTGTACCCGGTAGATAGATGGAGAGGGTTAATTAGAATTAACAGATGTGTGGGGAAGGTCACGTGAGAGTAGGAGCAGCTGATTGATTGAAAAATGGCATAAAAGAGTTGGAGTCACTCTGACAGAGTGAGACCTCAGGGGAGTGGATAAGTACATAGAATGTACAGCATAGAAACAGGCCATTTGGCCCAACAGGTCCATGCTGGTGTTGATGCTCCACATGAGCCTCCTCGTCATCTAACCCCATCAATGTACCCTTCTATTCCTTTCTCCCTCGTGTTTATCTGGCTTTCCCCTTAAATACATCTATGCTAGTTGCCTCAAGTATTCCTTGTGGTAGTGAGTTCCACATTCTAACCACTCTCTGGGTAAAGAAGTTTCTCCTGAATTCCCTACTGGATTTATTGGTGACAATCTTATATTTATGGCCTCTAGTTCTGGTCTCCCCTGCAAGTAGAACCATCTTCTCTACATCTACCCTATCAAACCCTTTCATGATCTTAAAGACTTCTAACAGGTCACCCCTCAGTCTTCTCCTTTCTAGAGAAAAGAGCCCCAGCCTGTTCAATCTTTCCTGATAGGTATAACCTCTCAGTTCCGGTATCATCCTAGTAAATCTTTTTTGCACCTTCTCCAATGCCTCCATATCCTTTTTATAATATGGAGACCAGAATTGTTCACAGTACTCCAAGTGTGGTCTAACCAAGGTTCTATACAAGTTTAACATAACTTCCCTGCTTTTCAATTCCATCCCTCTAGAAATAAACCCCAGTGCTTTGTTTATTTTCTTAATGGCCTTATTAACCAGCGTCGCTACTTTTTGATTTGTATATCTGTACCCCCAGATCCCTCTGCTCCTGTATCCTATTTAAACTCTTATTTTCCAAGTAGTATGTGGCCCCCTTATTCTTCCTACCAAAATGTAATACTTCACACATCTCGATATTGAAATTCATTTGCCAACCTCATGTCCATTCTGCAAGTTTATTAATGTCTTCCTGTATTTTGTTGCAGTCCTCCTCAGTATTAACTATACCCCCCTGATTTGATGCCGTCTGCAAATTTTGAAATTGTATTTCAATTCTTGAATCCAATTGTTTATTTAAATGGTAAACAATGGTGGTCCCAGCACTGATCCTTGTGGAACCTTTTGCCAGTCTGAGTAACTACCTTTAACTCTCTGTTTTGTTTTGTAGCCAGCTTGCTATCCATTCTGCGACTTATCCCCTGGCTCCACATGCTCTGACCTTAGTCATGAGTCTACAATGCGGTACCTTATCAAAGGCCTTTTGAAAATCCAAATAGATTACATCTACTATGTTACCCTTATCTACCCTTTCTGTTACTTTTTCAAAGAATTCAATAAGGTTGGTCAAGCATGACCTTCCCTTTTGAAATTCATATTGACTGTTCTTTATTATATTTTTAGTTTCTGGATGTTTTTCTATTATATCTTTGAGTAAGGATTCCATTATCTACCACCGACGTTAAGCTAATTGGTCTAGAGTTCCCTGGACTGGTTCTATCTCCCTTTTTAAACATAGGAATCACATTAGCTGTCCGCCAGTCCTCTGGCACTATTCCCTTTTCTAATGAATTTTTATATATATGTAATAGTGCCTCTGCTATCTCTTCCCTAACTTTTAATATGCGTGGATGCAATCCATCCGGACCAGGGGGTTTATCCTCTCTAAGTTTGATTCGTTTATCAGTTACCTCCCCCCTTTCTATCTTAAATGTCTTTATATCTTTTTTGACCTGTTCTTCTAATGTCATACCCACCTTGCTAGTCTCCCTGATAAATTTTGCCATTTCGTTGTCATTATCCATTGTGTGCATCCTTAGTGGCCCTATCCCTATCCCTATCCTGATTTTTCTTTTGTTATTTATGTGTCTGTAGAATACTTTATTATTTCTTTTTATATTCCTTGATAATTTAATTTCGTAGTTTCTTTTTGCCTTCCTAATTGTGTTTTTTTAAACTTCTTTCCTAACTGTTTCATATTCTTTTTTGTCATCCTCCTTTATTGTCTCTGTACTCAGTGTTTGCCTTTTTCTTTAGTTTCAATTTTGCCTTTATTTCTTTATTCATCCATGGTGTGTTTGTTCTTGCTTTTTAGTGGGATATATTTCTCCTGGACTCTATTGTTTCCGACTGTGTTCTATTTCTTTGTTTGTCAGTAATTTATTCCAGTTTAAGGGAGAACAAGGGAGTTGGGAACAGAAGAATTTGGGAACAAGAGAGTTTCATTCACCTTTACTCTTTCATCTGCTTACACCCTTGCAGTTTTCTGTACTGTGAGTTTTTGCCTCTTTTTCCCCACCCACAGGTAACTTCAAAATATCATGGCCACCTCCAGAGCTGTGCCTAGAGGAGAGATGTGTAATATGTACACATTTAAGGTAAGTTTGGGAAGGAAGGGTGTTGATATTAAGCACTATGTTTCCTTCACCTGCTTTAAATGTGTAGAGATTGAGTCTTTTAAGCAGGAGCTCTGCAACTTGAAACAACAAGTAGTGGACCTGAAATACCTGGTGGATTTTGATGACTTCTTCAATTAGATAATTGGTAAGTCTGTTCCTCTACATGACTCCACTTCTTTCTGTACTCTAGATTGTAATTTTGCCTCTGAGAACAGGCTTGCCGCTCTTCCACAGGAAGAGATAGATTCCTATACAGAAGACAACAGCAATGTAGCCACACCCGTCAGCACAGCCCAAAGAGAAGGTAAGACTGAGGACTCTAGTCATCGGAGAGTCCATTGTCAAGCACACCGACACCACACTGTGCAGAAGTAAGGCTTTGTCCCAGGCAGTTTTCTGTTTCTCAGGAGCCAAAGTTAATGATCTTCATGACAGAGTGGATGACCTCATGAAAGGTGAGGAAGATGGGACCATAGTGGCATTGCATGTGGGAACAAATGATCATAGAATCATAGAATCATAGAAGTTACAACATGGAAACAGGCCCTTCGGCCCAACATGTCCATGTCGCCCAGTTTATACCACTAAGCTAGTCCCAATTGCCTGCACTTGGCCCATATCCCTCGATACCCATCTTCCCCATGTAACTGTCCAAATGCTTTTTAAAAGACAAAATTGTACCCGCCTCTACTACTGCCTCTGGCAGCTCGTTCCAGACACTCACCACCCTTTGAGTGAAAAAATTGCCCCTCTGGATCCTTTTGTATCTCTCCCCTCTCACCTTAAATCTGTGCCCCCTCGTTATAGACTCCCCTACCTTTGGGAAAAGATTTTGACTATCTACCTTATCTATGCCCCTCATTATTTTATAGACTTCTATAAGATCACCCCTTAACCTCCTACTCTCCAGGGAATAAAGTCCCAGTCTGTCTAACCTCTCCCTGTAAGTCAAACCATCAAGTCCCGGTAGCATCCTAGTAAATCTTTTCTGCACTCTTTCTAGTTTAATAATATCCTTTCTATAATAGGGTGACCAGAACTGTACACAGTATTCCAAGTGTGGCCTCACCAATGCCCTGTACAACTTCAACAAGACATCCCAACTCCTGCATTCAATGTTCTGACCAATGAAACCAAGCATGCTGAATGCCTTCTTCACCACCCTATCCACCTGTGACTCCACTTTCAAGGAGCTATGAATCTGTACTCCTAGATCTCTTTGTTCTATAACTCTCCCCAACGCCCTACCATTAACGGAGTAGGTCCTGGCCCGATTCAATCTACCAAAATGCATCACCTCACATTTATCTAAATTAAACTCCATCTGCCATTCATCGGCCCACTGGCCCAATTTATCAAGATCCCGTTGCAATCCTAGATAACCTTCTTCACTGTCCACAATGCCACCAATCTTGGTGTCATCTGCAAACTTACTAACCATGCCTCCTAAATTCTCATCCAAATCATTAATATAAATAACAAATAACAGCGGACCCAGCACCGATCCCTGAGGCACACCGCTGGACACAGGCATCCAGTTTGAAAAACAACCCTCGACAACCACCCTCTGTCTTCTGTCGTCAAGCCAATTTTGTATCCAATTGGCTACCTCACCTTGGATCCCATGAGATTTAACCTTATGTAACAACCTACCATGCGGTACCTTGTCAAATGCTTTGCTGAAATCCATGTAGACCACGTCTACTGCACAGCCCTCATCTATCTTCTTGGTTACCCCTTCAAAAAACTCAATCAAATTCGTGAGACATGATGTGATGGATAAAAAATCCTTTTTCTTGCAGGACAACCAGAGGAAGTTGGTTCATGCACTTAAGGACAAGAGAGTAAAGGTAGTCATCTCTGGCCTTCTTTCAGTGCCATGGGATTCTGCAGAAAGGAACAGCAGACTCAATCTATGGCTCAAGGGCCTATGTAAGAGGGAGAGACTTACTTTTATAGACAATTGGAAAATTTTTCAGCGCAAGGTAAGGTTTTTAGGAGGGATGGAAAAATATCACATGCAATTAAGGGAGACAAAAACAATAATAAGATTAGCCAAGAGATCTCTGGAAAAAAAGATGGTGCATAATTGTGATTGTAATAGCAAAAACTTTTTCAGCCAGATCAGAAGACCATTAAGGACCATATAGGGCCACTAAAGGATATTATAAGGCAGATTCAAACAGATTCTCAGGTTATGGCAGAGCTGCTAAATGTCTATTTTGCATCAGTAAGGAGGTCATTCAGCCCATCATGCATGTGCCGGCTCTTTGAAAGAGCCACTTAGATCCACACAATTAGACCCACTTCCCCATTCCCTCAGATGATGCTTATGTTCCAGATAAGGGGTGCTCAGTATTGATAGGATTATTAATATTAAAATAGATAGTAATGTCATCTTGGATAATTAGGAAAGCTCAAAATTGATAGGGTTCCAAGTCCAGATAATATCCATCCAAGGGTGATTAAAGAGATGGGACAGATGCTCTGTGAACCCCTTGCCCGTATCTTCAATAGTTCATTAGAGTCAGGGATAGTTCTCTTGGACTGGCAGCTAGCTCGTGTAGTTCCTATTTTCAAAACGGGACAAATCAGAGGCCTGTAGTTCCCTGGCTATCAGCCTGACATCCATTATTGGGAAGATGTTAGAAGGGACTGTAAGAGATGCCCTTTATTATCACTGCGAAAGGGAAGGGGCCATTAGAAATACACAACACGGCTTATGAAAATAGGTCGTGCTGAACAAATTTGATGGTTTTTTGACAAAGTGGATGAGGGAAATCTGGTCGACGTTGTCTATCTGGACTTTCAGAAAGCCATTGATAAGGTACCTCATACTAAGTTACTTCATAAAATAGAATCTTGTACTATCAGTAGAAATTTGAAATGCTAGATAAGGAATTGGCTCAAATCTCGCAGCCGAAATGTTGTAGTTAATGGATGTGGTTCAGCCAGGAGACATGTTACTCATGGTGTCCCCCAGGAATTGGTCCTAGCTCTGCTACTCTTCACGGTCTCTATTAATGACCAGGACAGTAGTGTTGGGAGTATGGTTAGTAAGTTTGCAGATGACACCAAAATTTAGATAAATGTAGTGTCATGTATGTTGGTAGGGCCAACACAGAATACACATCATTTACAGGAAACAATACTGAGAGGTTGAGAGAGAAAAAGATCTGTGTTATTCTGTACAGATCACTAAAGGTTTATGACCAATGTAAAGAAATTGTAGCTAAAGCTAACAGGGTATTGGGTTGTATTAATAGAACCATTCAGTATAAATCAAAGGACACCATTTTGACACTTTACAGGTCACTGGTCAGAACTCATCTAGAGTACTGTGCCCAGTTTTGGTCCCCCCACATGTTGGGTGATATAGTGGCCTTGGAAAAGGTCCAGAGGAGAGCTATGAGAATGATTCCTAGCTGAAAGAACCTCAGCTACTCAGAGGCTCAAGGATCTTGGTCTATTTACTTTAGAGCAGCGTAGACTTAGAGGTGATCTGATAGAGGTCTATAAAATAATTACAGGGCTGGATAACGTTCCTATCGATAGAATATTCCAGTTTAAGTGAGGACCAGGGAATACGAGTTTAAACTATGGAAGAGTAGGAATAGACTAGGTGTTGGGCGGTTCTTCTTTTCCCAGAGAGAAGTGAGCTTCTGGAATACATTGCTGGTTGGAGTGGTGGGTGCTGACTCTCTGCCTTCAGGAGGGGGCTGGACCAGTTCCTGGCTGGGGCAGAGATCATATCATATAGAAGGTATGTGTCTTTACAGATAACACTTGGTCCATGTGATCTCCTGAACGTGAATCGATCACCTGTGGGATCAGAGAGGAATTTTCTAGATTATTTTTGCTCTTATTAACCCTGGTTTTTTTTTCCCTCTCCCAGGAGATTACATGGTTGCGGGGAGAAATGGTGGGAGGTGGAGGGGTGGGAAGAAGTGTTGGCCATGATGGACTGGCCAGCCTGCTGTGGGACAGGCTTGATGGACCAGCTGGCCTTTTTGTACCTGTCAATTTCATATGTTCATGTCCAATTAGTCCCATTCCCCTGCTCTTTCCCCATAGTCCTGCAAATTTTCCCCTTCAAGTATTTATCCAATTCCCTTTTGAAAGTTACTATTGAATCTGCTTCCACTGCCCTTTCAGGCAGTGCATTCCAAATCATAACAACTCGCTGCGTAAAAATTTTTTTCCTCATGTCACCTCTGGTTCTTTTGCCAATTACCTTAAATTTGTGTCCTCTGGTTACTGCCCCTTCTGCCACTGGAAACAATTTCTCCTTATTCACTCCATCAAAACCCTTCATAATTTTGAACACCTCCATTCAATCTCCCCTTAACCTTCTCTGATCTAAAGAGTACAACTGCAGTTTCTCCAGTCTCTCCACGTAACTGAAATCTTTCATCCCTGGTGCCACTTTAGTAAATCTCCTCTGCACCCTCTCTAAGGTCTTGACATCCTTCCTAAATGTGTGGTGCCCAGAATTGGCTACAATACTCCAGCTGGGGCCTAAACAGTATTTTATAAATGTTTAGCATAACTTTCTTGCTTTTGTTCAATGCCTCTATTTATAAAGCCAAGAATGCTGTATGCCTTTTTAGCAGCTTTCTCAACTTTTCCTGCCAAGTTGAAAGATATGTGTACATACACCCCTAGGTCTCTCTGTTTCTGCAGCCCCTTTAAAATTGTACCATTTAGTTTATATTGCCTCTCCTCATTCTTCCTACCAAAATGAATCACTTCACACTTCTCTGCATTAAATTTCATCTGTCATGTGTCTGCCCATTTCACCAGTCTGTCTATGTCCTCCTGAAGTCTGTTACTATCCTCCTCACTGTTTACTACATAGTATTAGTATTATTCATGTGTAGGTAGTATTGCTGTGTTAGTATTAGTATTATTCATGTGTAGGTAGTATTGCTGTTAGTATTAGTATTATTCATGTGTAGGTAGTATTGCTGTGTTAGTATTAGTATTATTCATGTGTAGGTAGTATTGCTGTTAGTATTAGTATTATTCATGTGTAGGTAGTATTGCTGTGTTAGTATTAGTATTATTCATGTGTAGGTAGTATTGCTGTTAGTATTAGTATTATTCATGTGTAGGTAGTATTGCTGTGTTAGTATTAGTATTATTCATGTGTAGGTAGTATTGCTGTGTTAGTATTAGTATTATTCATGTGTAGGTAGTATTGCTGTGTTAGTATTAGTATTATTCATGTGTAGGTAGTATTGCTGTTAGTATTAGTATTATTCATGTGTAGGTAGTATTGCTGTTAGTATTAGTATTATTCATGTGTAGGTAGTATTGCTGTTAGTATTAGTATTATTCATGTGTAGGTAGTATTGCTGTTAGTATTATTCCTGTCTTTTTGCCGATGCTGATTGTGCCCCGTGCTCTGTCTCAGACGTGCCTGGACTGTTGATGTCCCGCTCTGTCCCTCTGTGATTTGGGGATTTGCGGTTGATATAAATTCTGTGCTTGGGGTTTAAATGCTCTGCTGTTCCGGACAGTGCGGGATCCGCTCGGCTGGAGATTTTTAAACGGAGCGGTGACTGGGAGAAGAAATAGAAAATGGCTGAGGATTGAAGGTGAGTGGGCGGGCGGGATTCTGCCGTCTGGTTAAGGATTTCTTTTATTTGCTGCGCAGAGATTCGAACAAAGAACTTGGATTCAGCAGGTGATGTGAAATGTGAAGGGATGAAACCGGCTTTCTTGCTGATGTCTTCCCTTATTCAGCTTCCAAGGGGGGCTCTGGGCTCGAAGGCGTTGTGTTGAATAAATGAGTGAAAATTGAAAATAAAAGATGAATTCTTCCTCATGGTTAGAACTTCGAATGGGGGAGGGGTTCAGGTGGGATTGGCATTTTTATTTACATTTTGTACTGAATTTCATATCTCTGAAAATGTTTCATTCCAGATACCTGACTGGATGTAGCTCAGCAACAACTTGCATTTATTTTGCGCCTTTAATGTAGTAAAACGTCTCACGGTGCTTCACAGGAGCGATTATCAAACTAAATTTCACACCGAGTCACATAGAGATATTAGGACAGGTGACCAAATGCTTTTGCATTTGAATGAATCAATACTAATGGCACCCACCATCTCCCTTGGGAGTCCATTCCATGGATTAACCACTTGCTCATTGAAATAATGGCCCCAACTTTGAAGGGGGGAGGGGTGGGTACAGTGCATATGGGGCGCGAACCCGGGGAGTACGGGCATGAATCTGGGGCTTGAACCTGGGGACGTGGAGGCTGAACACACCTTTCCATATATTTTTTCTGATTCCCGGCAGGATCCACTACCTGGCCAGTGGGCCGGAGCGGGAGCTCGGTTGGCAGTAGGCCACGCTTGGGCACCAATGGGATTGGTGGGGAGGAGCCCATGCTCGGGGAGACCCTTATGGGGCTCAGAGGAGCACTTACCTGCTCTGGCCTCTGGGCCCACAATCCAGCTCCTCACACTGTTCCCCAATTCAGGCCTGCAACTCAAATAGCAGATCGGGTCCCAATGACATCATTGGGTCACAATCTGCATATTGAAACAAGACCCCATCAGCATAGGACAGGGGTGCCCACTCGCCTGCTCAAAAGAGCAAGTTAACATCGGAACATGATGGGAAGAGAGTGGGATCAGAGGGAATAAGTCGCTGCCCTCATTTTAACTGCCCCCACCCCTGGTTTCCATCAAGCGAGGGGAGTTAAAATCAGGGCCAGTGTCCTCAGATTAGATTTGAATTTGCCTCCCTTCAAGCGCAGGCCGTGTCCTCTCGTTCTATTGTTCTGGACAAGGTGGAACGGCTTGTCGTGGTCGACATTATCTCGTCCCTTAACCTCATCACCTCTCAACCTCCTCTTCTAGTGAGAACATGCCCAATTTCCATAATCACTCATAATCTAATGCCTCTTTTCCCTCAATCATTCACAATGCTCTCTTCTGTACCCTCGATGAAAGGAGCATGCTCTATGCTTCCAGTTCACTGATCATCCGAAATCATTGTCTTTTCTACACTTTCCGTTGTTTCAGTGGCTCAGGGATATATTGCCAATCTCTTTCAGGTGAGGAGGAGCCTGTGGTGTGAGAGTGGAAAATGACCCGTGAGGAAGATGACGTGCGTAGGAGCGATTCTATCATTCCCTGTTTCGTGTGTATTGAGGTACGTTTCAGAAGAGAAAATCATTCATCCCGCGGTCTCAGAACTACATTGCACACACATTCTGTCTGGCTCCCCTCCCGCCCCCCGTGTCTGGCTCCCCTCCCGCCCCCCGTGTCTGGCTCCCCTCCCGCCCCCCGTGTCTGGCTCCCCTCCCGCCCCCCGTGTCTGGCTCCCCTCCCGCCCCCCGTGTCTGGCTCCCCTCCCGCCCCCCGTGTCTGGCTCCCCTCCCGCCCCCCGTGTCTGGCTCCCCTCCCGCCCCCCGTGTCTGGCTCCCCTCCCGCCCCCCGTGTCTGGCTCCCCTCCCGCCCCCCGTGTCTGGCTCCCCTCCCGCCCCCCGTGTCTGGCTCCCCTCCCGCCCCCCGTGTCTGGCTCCCCTCCCGCCCCCCGTGTCTGGCTCCCCTCCCGCCCCCCGTGTCTGGCTCCCCTCCCGCCCCCCGTGTCTGGCTCCCCTCCCGCCCCCCGTGTCTGGCTCCCCTCCCGCCCCCCGTGTCTGGCTCCCCTCCCGCCCCCCGTGTCTGGCTCCCCTCCCGCCCCCCGTGTCTGGCTCCCCTCCCGCCCCCCGTGTCTGGCTCCCCTCCCGCCCCCCGTGTCTGGCTCCCCTCCCGCCCCCCGTGTCTGGCTCCCCTCCCGCCCCCCGTGTCTGGCTCCCCTCCCGCCCCCCGTGTCTGGCTCCCCTCCCGCCCCCCGTGTCTGGCTCCCCTCCCGCCCCCCGTGTCTGGCTCCCCTCCCGCCCCCCGTGTCTGGCTCCCCTCCCGCCCCCCGTGTCTGGCTCCCCTCCCGCCCCCCGTGTCTGGCTCCCCTCCCGCCCCCCGTGTCTGGCTCCCCTCCCGCCCCCCGTGTCTGGCTCCCCTCCCGCCCCCCGTGTCTGGCTCCCCTCCTCCTTGCTCTGTTATTTAAATGTCTGTCTGTATCTCTGTTTTTGACTCTATTCCTTTCTACCTCTGTTTCGCTCTCTCACTGTTTCTCTCTCTTCCTTACAATTTCCCTTTCTCTCTGTCTTTCTCTGCTTTGCTCTCGCTGCTCCCCTCACTCTCTCAGACTTTGTTGTATTTTCAGCTGATTATTATGGTTGGGACGGTGCTTGTCGCTTATTACTTCGAATACACCGACACATTCACTGTGCACAACCAAGGCTTTTTCTGTTTCGACAACACCTACATGAAACCGTACCCAGGACCTGAGGAGACCAGCTTACTGCCACCTGTCCTTCTGCATTCCTTGGCATCTGCTGTTCCCATGGCAACGGTAAGAATCAATTTGATAAACAAATTTGTTGCCCACACCCAGATCATATTTTGCTTTAGTCAGGGGACGCTGCAGCTGAGCAAGAATTCAGCACTGTGTGGGTTTTATTTTAGTCTTTTATTGGGAAAAGGACCTCAATTTCTTAATGGAGCAGAAAATGAGCCCGATGATATGAGGGCACTTTAGTTACAGATACTGACCGTGTGAGGGGACCAGACTTACAGACACTGACCGTCTGAGGGGACCAGACTTACAGACACTGACCGTCTGAGGGGACCAGACTTAGACACTGACCGTGTGAGGGGACCAGACTTACAGACACTGACCTTGTGAGGGGACCAGACTTACAGACACTGACCGCGTGAGGGGACCAGACTTACAGACACTGACCGCGTGAGGGGACCAGACTGACAGATACATGGCTGATCGTCTAACTCAGTACTCGGTTCCCTTGATCCCTTTAGCACTAAGAAATATATCTATCTCCTTCTTGAATACATCTAATGACTTGGCCTCCACTGCCTTCTGTGGTAGAAAATTCCACAGGTTCACCACCCTCTGAGTGATGAAATTTCTCCTCATCTCTGTTCTAAATGGCATACCCCGTATCCTGAGACTGTGACCCCTGGTTCTGGACTCCCCAGCCATCGGGAACATCCTCCCTGCATCTAGTCTGTCTAGTCCTGTTAGAATTTTATATGTTTTGATGAGATCACCTCTCATTCTTCTAAACTCTAGTGAATATTGGCCTAGCCGACCCAATCTCTCCTCATACGTCAGTCCTGCCATCCCAGGAATCAGTCTGATAAACCTTCGTTGCACTCCCTCCATGGCAAGGATATCCTTCCTCAGATAAGGAGACCAAAACTGCTCACAGTACTCCAGATGTGGCCTCACCAAGGCCCTGTATAACTGCAGTAAGACATCCCTGCTCCTGTACTCAAATCCTCTTGCAATGAAGGCCAACATACCATTCGCCTTCCTAACTGCTTGCTGCACCTGAATGCTCGCTTTCAGCGACTGGTGTACAAGGACACGGTCTCGTTGCACCTCCCCTTTTCCCAATCTATCACCAGATAGGCCCAAACATCTTTAGCTGCTTCATCAATGACCTTCCCTCCATCATAAGGTCAGAAATGGGGATGTTCGCTGATGATTGCACAGTGTTCAGTTCCATTCGTAACCCCTCAGATAATGAAGCAGTCCAAGCCCACATACAGCAAGACCTGGACAACATCCAGGCTTGGGCTCATAGGTGGCAAGTAACATTTGCGCCAGACAAGTGCCAGGCAATGACCATCTCCAACAAGAGAGGGTCTAACCACCTCCCCTTGACATTCAACGGCATTACCATCACCAAATCCCCCACCATCAACATCTTGGGGGTCACCATTGACCAGAAACTTAATTGGACCAGCCATATAAATACTGTGTCTACAAGAGCAGGTCAGAGGCTGGGTATTCTGCAGCGAGTGACTCACCTCCTGACTCCCCAAAGCCTTTCCACCATCTACAAGGCACAAGTCAGGAGTGTGATGGAATACTCTCCACTTGCCTGGATGAGTGCAGCTCCAACAACACTCAAGAAGCTCGAAACCATCCAGGACAAAACAGCCCGCTTGATTGGCACCCCATCCACCACCCTAAACATTCACTCCCTTCACCACTGGCACACTGTGGCTGCAGTGTGTACCATCCACAGGATGCACTGCAGCAACTCGCCAAGGCTTCTTCAACAGCACCTCCCAAACCCACGACCTCTACCACCTAGAAGGACAAGAGCAGCAGGTACATGGGAACAACACCACGTACACGTTCCCCTCCAAGTCACGCACCATCCTGACTTGGAAATATATCGCCGTTCCTTCATCGTCGCTGGGTCAAAATCCTGGAACTCCCTCCCTAACAGCACTGTGGGAGAACCTTCACCACACGGACTGCAGCGGTTCAAGAAGGTGGCTCACCACCACCTTCTCAAGGGCAATTAGGGGTGGGCAATAAATGCTGGCCTCGCCAGCGATGTCCACATCCCATGAATGAATAAAAAAAAATCAGATAATCTTCCTTTTCTGTTTTTACAACCAAAGTGGATAACCTCACATTTATCCACATTATACTGTATCTGCCATGTTCTTGCCCACTCACCCAACTTGTCTAAATCACATTGGAGCCTCTTTGCATCCTCCTCACAGCTCACATTCCACCCCAGCTTTATGTTGTCTGCAAACTTGGAAATGTTACATTTAGTTCCCGCATCCAAATCATTGATATATATTGTGAATAGCTGGGGCCCAAGCACTGATCCCTGCGGTACCCCACTAGTCACTGCCTGCCACCCGGAAAAAGACCCATTTATTCCTACTCTCTGTTTCCTGTCTGTCAACCAATTCTCAATCCATGCCAGTATATTCCCCCCAATCCCATGTGCTTTAATTTATCACACCAACCTCTTGTGTGGGACCTTATCAAAAGCCTTCTGAAAATCCAAGGACACCACATCCACTGGTTCTCCCCTATCTATTCTACTAGTTACATTCTCAAAAAACTCTAGTAGATTTGTTAAGCATGATTTCCCTTTCATAAACCCATGCTGACTTTGTCCAATCCTGTTAATGCCTTCCAAGTGTTCTGTTATCACGTCTTTTATAACAGACTCTAGCATTTTCCCCACTACTGATGTTAGGCTAACTGGTCTGCAGTTCCCTGTTTTTTCTCTCCCTCCTTTTTTATAAATAGTGGGGTTACATTTGCCACCCTCCAATCCGTAGGAACTGTTCCAGAGTCTATAGAATTTTGGAAGATGATCACCAATGCATCCACTATTTCCAGGGCCACATCCTTTAGTACTCTGGGATGTAGATTATCAGGCCCTGGGGATTTGTCAGCCTTTAGCCCCATTAATTTCCCTAGCACTATTTTTTTTACTAATACTGGTTTCCTTCAGTTCCTGCCTCTCACTAGACCCTTGGTTCCCTAACATTTCTGGGAGGTTATTTGTGTCCTCCTTTGTGAAGACAGAACCAAAGTATGTGTTTAATTGTTCTGCCATTTCTTTGTTCCCCATTATAATTTCCCCCATTTCTGACTGTAAGGGACCTACATTTGTCTTCACTAATCTTTTTCTCTTGACATATTTATAGAAGCTTTTACAGTCAGTTTTTATGTTCCCTGCTAGTTTACTCTCATACTCTATTTTTCCCCTCTTAATCAATCTCTTTGTTCTCCTTTGCTGAATTCTGAACTGCTCCCAATCCTCAGGCTTTCTGCTTTTTCTGGCAATTTTATATGCCTCCTCTTTGGATCTAATACTATCCCTAATTTATTTTGTAAGCCACGGTTGAGCCACCTTTCCTGTTTTATTTTTGCGCCAGACAGGAATGAATAATTGTTGTAATTCCTGCACATGTTCTTTAAATATTAGCCATTGCCTATCCACCGTCATCCCTTTTAGTAAAGTTCCCCAATCTATCATAGCCAACTCGCACCTCATAGTTTCGTAATTTCCTTTATTTAGATTCAGGACCCTAGTTTCGGATTCAACTACTTCACTCTCCATCTTAATGAGGAATTCTATCATGTTATGGTCGCTCTTCCCTAAAGGACCCCGCACAACAAGATTGTTAATTAATCCCATCTCATTGCACAATACCCAGTCTAGGATCGCCTGTTCTCTAGTTGGTTCCTTAACATATTGGTCCAGAAAACCATCACGTACACACTCCAGGAATTCCTCCCCCACAGTATTATTGCTAATTTGGTTTGACCAATCTATATGTAGATTAAAGACACCCATGATTAAAGTTGTACCCTTCTTGCATGCGTGTCTAATTTCCTGTTTATTGCCCTCCCCTACATCTCCACTACTGTTTGGGGCCTATAGACAACCCCCACCAACGTTTTCTGCCCCTTGGTGTTTCTTAGCTCCACCCATACAGATTCCACATCGTGATTTTCCGAGCCAATATCCTTCCTCACTATTGCATTGATTTCCTCCTTTACTAACAACGCTACCCCACCTCCTTTCCCTTTTGGCCTGTCCTTCCTAAATATTGAATACCCCTGGATGTTCAGTTCCCATCCTTGGTCACCCTGCAGCCATGTCTCCACAATCGTAACTATATCATAACCGTTAATATCTATCTGCGCTGTTAATTCATCTAGCTTATTGCGAATGCTCCGCGCATTAAGACACAATGCCTTTAGACTTGTCTTTTTAAGATTGCTAGTCATCTTAGTTTTATTTTGCACTATGGCCCTATTTGTTTCTTGCTCTTGTTTTCTCTGCCTTCCACTATTGCTTCTTCCCTTTCTGTCTTTTGTTTCTATCCTTGTTTCCCCCTCCTCTGTCTCCCTGCTCAGGTTCCCATCCCCCTGCCATTCTAGTTTAAACCTTCCCCAACAGCACTAGCAAACACCCCCATGAGGACATCGGTCCCGGTCCTGCTCGGGTGTAACCCATCCCGCTTGTACAGGTCCCACCTTCCCCAGAACCGGTCCCAATGTCCCAGGAATCTAAATCCCTCCCTCCTACACCATCCCTGGTCTATTCTCCTGTTCCTGTACTCAGTAGCACGTGGCACTGGTAGTAATCCTGAGATCACTACCTTTGAGGTCCTGCTTTTTGATTTATCTCCTAACTCCTTAAATTCACCTTGCAGGACCTCATCCATTTTTTTACCTATGTCCTTGGTACGATATGGACCACGACTACTGGCTGTTCACCCTCCCCCTCCAGAATGCCCTGCAGCCGCTCCGTGACATCCTTGACCCTAGTACCAGGGAAGCAACATACCATCCTGGAGTCACGTTTGCGGCCGCAGAAATGCCGATCTGTTCCCCTTACAATTGAATCCCCTATCAATAAAGCCCTGCCACTCTTATTCCTCCCCACCTGTGCAGCAGAGCCACCCACAGTGCCACAAACTTGGCTGTTGCTGCTTTCCCCTGATAAGCCATCTCCCCCAACAGTATCCAAAGCAGTATATCTGTTTGAGAGGGAGATGGCCCCAGGGGACTCCTGCTCTACCTGCCTAGTCCTTTTACTCTGCCTGGCGGTCACCCATTTCCTTTCTGCCTGCGTTATCTTTACCTGCGGTGTGACCACCTCACTGAATGTGCTATCCACGATAATCTCAGCATCGCGGATGCTTCACAGTGAATCCACCCGCAGCTCCGAAATGCGGTTAGCCAGTAGCTGAAGCTGGGCACACTTCCTGCACACATGGTCGCCAGGGACACCTGTTGTGTCCATGACATCCCACATAGTGCAGGAGGAGCATATCACGGGTGCGAGCTTTGCTGCCATGACTTGCCTTAGATTTACACTGTGTTCACCTCTCGGACTCTCTTCCCGCTCACGGGACTCTCCTTTTACACTGCGTTCACCTCCCGGACTCTCCTCCCGTGCCCCGATCATATGAGGGGACCAGATTTACAGATACTGGCCGTGTGAGGGGACCAGAGATACTGATACTGGCCATGTGAAGGGTGTGTTTGATGGGACAGTGTCGAGGGAGCTTTACTCTGCATCTAACCCGTGCTCTACCTGCCCTGGGAGTGTTTGACGGGTCAGTGTAGAGGGAGATTTACTCTGTATCAAACCCGCGCTGTACCTGCCCTGGCCATGTTTGAGGGGTCAGTGTAGAGGGAGCTTTACTCTGTATGTCGTAATTATCTCAGGCTGTTTCCTCTGCTACTGATTGGACAGCCCAAGATATTTCTCTCAGGCCAATTTGCTCTTGTCACTCTTAAAAGCAGCTCCCCTGCTGCTGTAGGGTGTTGTTTTAACTGGCTAATCGCAAATATATTCAATACTTATAATTGCTAACACTGACAAACAGCCATCCTTATGGTACAGAATGGAAATGAATCGTTCCCTTTTGTCTAATGTATATGGTACATTTACAGGAGCTGTTGCTGAGGCATACCTGAGATGTATAGCACCAGATGTAGGTGGATTGTCCCTTTTGCCTGATGTGTATGCAGGTTTTAATGTGTCTGATTTTGCACAAATGCTAACCATGACACAGCTCTAACTGAACAGAATTTGATTTAGAAGTGAGCTGGAAGAAAGACCAGAAGATTGGGTAATCCTCTTAAAAGAGCTTTTTTTTAATTTGGGTGAAAAAAAATGTCTTTCACCTTTTGTTTTACAGATTGTTTTGGGCGAGTTGTCTGCGTTTGTCTTTCAAGCAGAGTTTGTACGTCAGGAGAGAACGATTGTGACTGCGGATTGCTGCTCGCTCAGCCCTCTGCTGCGACGAGTCATCAGGTTTATGGGTCCGTCTGACTTCAGTTTTTGTCAAGTTTTGATTGCATGTGTAACTCACTGGTTATAGACGAGACGGGAATCTATAGAGAGGGAAACCTTTGAAGCTCCTCCTGATTTCATTGTGTTTCCCTCCTTCACCCTCTGTACAGACACAGCCACATCCGTTCCACTCTGGTCTCTATATCAGTGTTGAGAGTGAGACCCATGTTTTGTTGGAACAAAGGTAGAGGAGAAGCTCCAGAAATATGACCCAGGGGCTGAGGAAGGGGAAGAGAAACTGCAACTGATACAATCAAACTCGTCGTTCCTTTTTCATTGTTCTTATTTTAAATTTATCCTCATTTGGACACTGACTTTTAATGTTCTCATCCTCTGGGAGGAAAGAAGTGGTGAGAGTGAGCATTAAACAATGACACAGAGCTGTCTTATAACCTATGTCAGTCACTTTAATTTAGCATTATAACTGGCTCTTTGAGTTTAGCCTTATAGACCAATATTTGGCAATTTAGTTTAGAGGATTTTTAATTGGTTCTTGTGATGTGGGTGATGCTGACGAGGCCCAATTTATTGCCCATCTTGAATTACCCTGAGAAGGTGGCGGGCGTGCTCCCTCAGCCCCTGCAGTCCGTGTGGCGAAGGGTCACCTGCAATGTTGTTAGGTCGGGAATTCCAGGATACCGATCCAGCATTGATGAAGGATGGTGTGAGATAGGGAGAGTAATTTGAAGGTGATGCTGCTCTTTAGTTTGAAATTATAACCTGTAGTTAGTCACTTTAGTGAGGAAGTGGGGGCCTGAGCCTGGGGGAGGGAGGGCCTGAGCCTGGGGGAGGGAGGGCCTGAGCCTGGGGGAGGGAGGGCCTGAGCCTGGGGGAGGGAGGGCCTGAGCCTGGGGGAGGGAGGGCCTGAGCCTGGGGGAGGGAGGGCCTGAGCCTGGGGGAGGGAGGGCCTGAGCCTGGGGGAGGGAGGGCCTGAGCCTGGGGGAGGGAGGGCCTGAGCCTGGGGGAGGGAGGGCCTGAGCCTGGGGGAAAGAGGGAGGGAGGGAAGGGAGGCCCAAGCCTGGAGGGAGGGAGGGCCTGAGCCTGGGGGGAGTGGGGGCTGATCTCAGACCCGCTGCAGGACGAACACAGAAACTGAGGAGAAAATAAGGAAATTTTGGAGTAAAGATCGGGCGGCTGTTGTGAGAATTGCCCTAATTCCATCTACATTTTCCTTTTGGTTCTGAGCTGATCTTTCTTTTCCAGGGGTTTATACGTTTGGTCTTTTTGCAACTGACATATTTGTGAATGTGGGGCAGGTGGTGATGGGAAGTCCGACCCCACATTTCCTGACTGTCTGTCGCCCGAACTACACGGCTCTGGGCTGCAGGGTGTCCTCGCAGTTCATCAACACACAGGAGCTGTGTACAGGGAGCCCTCACCTTGTGTCCAGTGCTCGGCGAGCCTTCCCATGCAAAGATGCTGCGCTCAGTATGTACGCAGCCATGTACACCGTGGTAAGTGAATCACTCAGCACTCGGGCAAAGTAACAAATTTTTATGCATTTAAGTCATTCTCAGAATAGCAGTGACCATGAACGTACAAGTGGACACGTCTTGGACCCTGCAATTCTGACCCTACAGGATGGGTTTGAGCATCTCAGCGTTAGATAATTTCTTGTGTCAGAGATGCCACATGCTCGAGTGCACAGTGCGATCCCATGTCGTGACTATTAGAGCAAGCAGCAGACTCTGATACCTCAAGTCCCACAGCACAGTGACATTCAGGCCCAAACTCCAAGCAGGCCACGGGAAAATCAGAGGAGCAGAAAATCCTGTCAGTGGGGGGAAAAGAGGAAATTCAGGAGCTGGAGAAGGGATGTGCTACGTGGTGAAGGAGGGGCTGTGTCGGAGGCAGTGGGACTCAGCGTGTGTGAGAGGTACAGTCAGACTGTGACTGTACCCGAGGCAATGGGTCTGTGTGTGTCTGATACAGTCAAACCAATGCGATCAGTCTATCGTCACTGATTCCGACTGGATCAGCTACTGCTGCCTCCCTGTTTGTAGCTTTGAATGACCCAAATGTAAGTTGCAGATACTTGTACAACTTGCATTTATATAGTTCCTTTAACGTAGTAAAACATCTCAAGGTGCTTCACAGGAGCGATTATCAAACAAAATTTGACACCAAGTCACATAAGGAGATATTAGGACAGGTGATAGGTTTTAAGGAGCGTCTTAAAGGAGGAGAGAGAAGCAGAGAGGTTTAGGGAAGGAATTTCAGAGCTTATGGCCTAGGCAACTGAAAACATGGCCACCAATGGTGGAGCATTAAAATCAGGGATGCGCAAGAGGCAAGAATAAGAGGAGCGTAGAGATCTCGGAGGGTTGTGGGGTTGGAGGAGGTTACAGAGATAGGGAGGGGCGAGGCCACAGAGGGATTTGAAAACAAGGATGAGAATTTTAAAATCGAGATGTTCCTGGACCAGTAGCTATGTAGGTCAGTGAGCACAGGGGGTGATGGGAGAATGGGACATATTGCGAGTTAGGATGAATTTTGGATGAGCTCAACTTTATGGAGGGTGGAAAATGAGAGGCCGGCCAGGACAGCATTGGAATAGTTGAGTCTAGAGGTAACAAAGGCATGGATGAGGGCTTCAGTAGCAGATGAGTTGAGACGGGCGGAGATGAAGATTGTGTTGAAGATTTTGAGGTACTCGTTTTATTGCTTGCTCTTTGTGTCTGATTTATAGACCTTGATGTGTGAGTGATGCTTGTTTTTATTCCCAGATGTATGTTACAATCATGTTCCGTGCCAAGGGGACGCGGCTCACTAAGCCCGTACTCTGCCTGGCACTCCTGTGCCTGACCTTTCTAACCGGAGTGGTGCGAGTCTCCGAGTATCGTAACCACTGGTCGGATGTCCTGGTGGGATTCCTCACGGGTGGAGCCATCGCTGTTTTTCTGGTGAGTGGCAGCAGGCAGGGATCCTGTAAAGAAAGGAATAGGGCTCGGACAGTACAGATGCAGCCCCACATTGACTGGGAAACCCCCAAAACGGACCCAATTCAAATTAGTTGGTTTTTCCGAGGATTCAGTTAAAATCACATTGTTTAGCTAACAGTCTCTGGGTCCAGAGATTTCAGACTTGCTCAGAGCAGATTCTGAGTCCTTTTCGCTGATGTGATGAATAGACTTGGAAATCCCTCATGATCAGTAAATAACTTAAAGAAAAGGCTACGTTTAAATGTAAACATGTTCAGGCTGCAGGGCTAAGACATTAACAACAATTCTTAGTTCCACAGAAATCTCAAATACATCTACTGCATTGCTCAGAGATTTGTAACTTGTGGTGTATTTGAAACAAGTTGCTGTTTATTGAGCAGGGTAAGGATTTCTCACTGTGTAACTGTACAGAGTTATGTAAAAAAGGGGCATATGACAGATGTCAGGTTGATAATACAAGTGAGAACCAGGCAGAATATAGAAAGTTCAGAGGGAAAGTAAAAAAGGAAATAAGAGGGGCAAAGAGAGAGTATGAGAATAGACTGGTAGCCAACATAAAAGGGAATCCAAAAGGCATGTAAACAGGTAGTAAGTGGAGGGGTGGGGCCAATTAGGGACTATAAAGGAGATCTACTCATGGAGGCAGAGGGGATGGCTGAGGTACTAAATGAGTACTTCACATCTGTCTTTACCAAGGGAGAAGATGCTGCCAGAGTCTCAGTAAAGGAAGATATAGTTGAGATACTGGATGGGCTAAAAATTGATAAAGAAGTGGTACTAGCTGTACTTAAAATAGATAAGTCACCCAGCCCGGATGGGGTGTTGAGGGAAGTAAGGGTGGAAATTGTGGAGGCACTGCCCATAATCTTCCAAACATCCGTAGATAGCGGGTGGTACCAGAGGACTGGAGAATTTCAGATGTTACACCCTTGTTCAAAAAAGGATGTAAAGATAAACCCAGAAACTACAGGCCAGTCAGTTTAACCTCATTGGTGAGGAAACTTTTAGAAATGATAATCCGGGATAGAATAACTTGGATGAGTGTGGATTGATTAGGGAAAGCTGCACGGATTTGTTAAAGGCAAATTGTATGTAACTAACCTGATAGAGTTTTTTGATGAGGTAACAGAGAGGGTAGATGAGGGCAATGCAGTTGATGTGGTGTATACGGACTTTCAAAAGGCGTTTGATAAAGTGCCGCACAGTAGGCTTATCAAGATTGCGGCCCATGGAATAAAGGGAGCAGTAGCAACATGGATACAGAATTGGCTAAGTGACAGGAAACAGAGAGTCATGGTGAACGGTTGTTTTTTGGACTGGAGGGAGGTGTACACTGGTGTTCCCCAGGGGTCGGTGATGGGACCACTGCTTTTCTTGATATATATTAATGACTTGGACTTGGGTGTACAGGGCACAATTTCAAAATTTGCAGATAACACAAAACTTGGAAGGGTAGTAAACAGTGAGGAGGATAGTGATAGACTTCAAGTGGATATAGCCAGGCTAGTGGCATGGGCGGACATGTGGCAGATGAAATTTAACGCAGAAAAATGCGAAGTGATACATTTCAGTAGGAAGAACGAGGAGAGGCAATATAAACTAGAGGGCACAATTCTAAAAGGGGTACAGGGACAGAGAAATCTGGGGGTATATGTGCACAAATCATTGAAGGTGGCAGGGCAGGTTGAGAAAGCAGTTAAAAAGGCATACGGGATCCTGGGCTTTATAAATAGAGGCAGAGAGTACAAAAGTATGGAAGTCATGCTGGACCTTTATAAAATACTGGTTCGGCTACAACTGGAGTATTGTGTCCAGTTCTGGGCACCGCACTTTAGGAAAGATGTGAAGGCCTTGGAGAGGGTGCAGAAGAGATTTACTAAAATGATTCCAGGGATGAGGGACTTTAGTTACGTGGATAGACCGGAGATGCTGGAGTTGTTCTCCTTGGAACAGAGACGGTTGTAAGGAGATTTGATAGAGGTATTCAAAATCATGAAGGGTCTAGACAGAGTAGATAGAGAGAAACTGTTCCCATTGGCGGAAGGGTCAAGAACCAGAGGACACAGGTTTAAGGTGATTGGCAAAAGAACCAAAGTGACATGAGGAAAAACTTTTTTACGCAGTGAGTGGTTAGAATCTGGAATGCACTGCCTGAGGGGTGGTGGAGGCAGATTCAATAGGGAACTGGATAAATACTTGAAAAGAAAAAATTTACAGGACTATCAGGATAGGGTGGGGAGTGGGACTAGCTGGATTGCTCTTGCATAGAACCGGCGTGGACTTGATGGGCCGAATGGCCTCCTTCCGTGCTGTAACCTCTATATGATTCTATGATTACTCAGCAGGGTAAGGATTGCTTACTGTGTAACTGTACAGAGTTATTACTCAGCAGGGTGAGGGTTACTCACTGTTGAAGTGCTCTAATAATTCTCCAGGAGAAGGTTCAGAACGGCTGTTTCTTACTTACATAGTACTTGAGATTTCGTCGGAAACAAAGTCTAAATCTTAACACTCTCCAATAACTTCTTGCAGGTATGCTGTGTTGTCCATAATTTTAAGAGCCCAAATCCCTTGTGTAAGAAGGTGCGGAGCGTGCCTAAGCCGGTCTGTGTGATGATGGCCTTGCCGTGTGTGGAAAGTCCACTAGAAAAGTTAAGTGTTGTTCAGGTAAGAGGTCGTGACCCAAATGAAAACTGCACAGTGTCGGCCAAGAGCAGCCTCATTGCCCACGTGCCCTCCCTCCACACACGGGGCTGTGCAAGGAGAGACGAGAGGGGACTGCAGAAAATCCAGCTCGATGACCCTCGGGGCCTTCAGGAAGTGAGAATGAGGATGGGAACAAACCAAACTGGAAGAATTAAATATTATTTATCTCCAGTGAGTCAATTATCTCAGCTATCCTCCAGTTCCTGAAACATTAGCAACTTCAAAAGCAAATGTTTTTTAATTGCTTTGTCCAGTAAAATATATTTTTCTCACTGAGGCTCTGAAGAGGTGCAGACTCTGTGAGGTTACGATTGGTGCTGAGCTGGTCAGGATTGTGACAACCAGAGGCCTGCTTTGTGTGGCCGTCACTATAAAGACTTTAATCCCATACACTCACCTCCCATCTGACCCCAAGTACTCACCTCCTGACTAATGCATGCACTGATCCTGTCTGTAATGGAGAGTCCTGCGTTTCCATGGTGACAGCTGTTAATATCTCTGAATCGAAATGTCAGGGACTCACTGAGGTGAGGTTGAATGCTGATTAGATGAGTACACCAATACAGGAATACACCAGTACATGAACACGCAAATATACCAGTGCATGAATAGATAAGTACACAGTCCAGGAGTACATGAGCTGGATGTAGACTTGGTTCCCCTGTGGATCTGTTCATACCTGTGTGTTTTTGCTGTGAGATCTCGGGCACAGTTTCAGTCTGAACCCTTCTCTTTTCAGAATCGTCCAGGTGCATTCTCAGAAGGTACATGAACACCCCTCCTGCTTCTTCCCTTCGACACCTGATGTGCTGATTGCCACGCGGTCAGTGATGAGTGAAGTCTGAGTTGCAGATGGAGACGCCCGGTCGGTGTGGAGCTTTGCATGGTCCATCCTCATAGAGCACCTGTCTCATTCCCTTAGAACTGAGTCTTGTGATTGTCAACCTAGTAGGAGCATTTCCCTGTAACATCACCTGTTCTTTCAATCCGCCATCCCCTCTGCAGCCCTCTGGGCATATCACAAATACTTTGTGTAGGAAGCACCCTCTCCGGGGGCAATTACAGACCCCAATACCTCTGCTGATACCAGCAGACCAGCAAGTATATCGGTGACGATACCCCCAGACCGACACTAGTTTAAATGAAAGATTCTAACTAATTATTGAGGCTCATTTGTGACAGACTTGAATCCAGTAGCTGGAAGTCTCTGCTTCTGGGATTGTTTTACCAGATTCAGGAGCAGCTTTCTGCACCTCCCTCCCCCACTCCTGCCAGAAAACGGTGTATCATCTGCATCGTCAGGGACTCTGCAATTTATTTCATCATCTGAGTGAGGTGAGTAACCACAAGGAAAAAGCTGGGCATCGGGTGGGGCATTGGCTGGGCATCGGGCAGGGCATCGGGCTGGGCATTGGCTGGGCATCGGGCAGGGCATTGGCTGGGCATCAATGGGGAGCAGTTAGACATCGATGTAGCAGGAACCAAAGGACAGGAGAAAGTGGAGCATGTTCCACCCTCACATAGATGAAAAATAGGAGTCCAGATGCCAAGGATCGTCTGTCTGGGGCAGTACGAAGTCATGGTTGTGATCTCTGAAGTAACGACTATTGGGGGTGCATAATGGAGATTGTGATATTAGTTCCAAAGCCCAGAACCTTGCTCCACCGCCATCAGAAGAATTTGATGGAGAATCTCAGGCATTTTCCTGCAGTTACTTGCCTCTTTCAGAAGTCAACATAAATTGGGGAGGATCTGTGGTGCAGACTCTGTTCACAGTCTTATGAGAAGGAACATCCTCAGTAGCCAGAATGATTTTTCCAACCTGAGAATTTATGTGCAATCTTGGTTTAAGAGAAAGGTTTGCCAAAATAAATGAATTTTGTTCAAACATTTCAGTTATAAAAGAGCGAAGCAATCTCCCTGTTAAATGCGCAGAATGGGCAGAGTTTGTGAATAACGGGATGTGATAATAAGTCTGTGCTCACTGCCCTTCCAGGTCATTTATTTTATTAGCTGCACTGTCCAGCCACACATGACACTGAACAGAGTGGTGCAATGTGGGCATCCTAGAAACATAATTGAGGGAAGTATCATTCTGAAATGTTTCTCAGGAGTGAATTAACCCAATTTGGGGTTCAATGATTAACAGCGATCGATCCTGTTCAGAATATGACATTTTCATTAAATGTTAGAATACTTTTCAGATGTAAGGAAATACATCTTGGTGTATGATTGGATTAAATTTAATAACATTATTACAATGAAATTCATCTTCACCTGGCACAATTGTTTTAATGGTTGTACTCAAACCAGAGATACAAAATTAGTGCATGTGAGTGATTGACAGTGTGCGCGTTGGAGTGTGCGTGGGTGCTGGAATGTGTTTTTCATTCATTTATGGGATGTGAGCGTTGCTGGCAATGCAACATTTCTTGCCCATCCCTAATTGCCCTTGAGAAGGTGGTGGTGAGCCGCCTTCTTGAACCACTGCAGTCCGTGTGGTGAAGGTTCTCCCACAGTGCTGTTAGGAAGGGAGTTCCAGGATTTTGACCCAGCGACGATGAAGGAACGGCGATATATTTCCAAGTCGGGATGGTGTGTGACTTGGAGGGGAACGTGCAGGTGGTGTTGTTCCCATGTGCCTGCTGCCCTTGTCCTTCTAGGTGGGAGAGGTCGTGGGTTTGGGAAGTGCTGTCGAAGAAGCCTTGGCGAGTTGGTGCAGTGCATCCTGTGGATGGTACACACTGCAGCCACGGTGCGCCAGTGGTGAAGGGAGTGAATGTTTAGGGTGGTGGATGAATCAAGCGGGCTGCTTTGTCCTGGATGGTGTCTTGCTTCTTGACTGTTGTTGGAGCTGCACTCATACAGGCAAGTGGAGAGTATTCCATCATACTCCTGACTTGTGCCTTGTAGATGGTGGAAAGGCTTTGGGGAGTCAGGAGATGAGTCACTCGCTGCAGAATACCCAGCCTCTGACCTTCTCTTGTAGCCACAGTATTTATATGGCTGGTCCAGTTAAGTTTCTGGTCAATGGTGACCCCCAGGATGTTGATGGTGGGGGATTCGGCGATGGTAATGCCATTGAATGTCAAGGGGAGGTGATTATAGAATCATAGAAGTTTACAACATGGAAACAGGCCCTTCGGCCCAACATGTCCATGTCGCCCAGTTTATACCACTAAGCTAGTCCCAATTGCCTGCACCTGGCCCATATCCCTCTATACCCATCCTACCCATGTAACTGTCCAAATGCTTTTTAAAAGACAAAATTGTACCCGCCTCTACTACTGCCTCTGGCAGCTCGTTCCAGACACTCACCACCCTTTGAGTGAAAAAATTGCCCCTCTGGACCCTTTTGTATCTCTCCCTTCTCACCTTAAATCTATGCCCCCTCGTTATAGACTCCCCTACCTTTGGGAAAAGATTTTGACCAGCTACCTTATCTATGCCCCTCATTATTTTATAGACTTCTATAAGATCACCCCTTAACCTCCTACTCTCCAGGGAAAAAAGTCTCAGCCTATCCAACCTCTCCCTATAAGTCAAACCATCAAGTCCCGGTAGCATCCCAGTAAATCTTTTCTGCACTCTTTCTAGTTTAATAATATCCTTTCTATAATAGGGTGACCAGAACTGTACACAGTATTCCAAGTGTGGCCTTACTAATGTCTTGTACAACTTCAACAAGACATCCCAACTCCTGTATTCAATGTTCTGACCAATGAAACCAAGCATGCTGAATGCCTTCTTCACCACCCTATCCACCCGTGACTCCACTTTCAAGGAGCTATGAACCTGTACTCCTTGATCTCTTTGTTCTATAACTCTCCCCAACGCCCTACCATTAACGGAGTAGGTCCTGGCCCGATTCGATCTACCAAAATGCATCACCTCACATTTATCTAAATTAAACTCCATCTGCCATTCATCGGCCCACTGGCCCAATTTATCAAGATCCCGTTGCAATCCTAGATAACCATCTTCAATGTCCACAATGCCACCAATCTTGGTGTCATCTGCAAACTTACTAACCATGCCTCCTAAATTCTCATCCAAATCATTAATATAAATAACAAATAACAGCGGACCCAGCACCGATCCCTGAGGCACACCGCTGGTCACAGGCCTCCAGTTTGAAAAACAACCCTCTACAACCACCCTCTGTCTTCTGTCGTCATTCCAATTTTGTATCCAATTGGCTACCTCACCTTGGATCCCGTGAGATTTAACCTTATGTAACAACCTACCATGCGGTACCTTGTCAAAGGCTTTGCTAAAGTCCATGTAGACCACGTCTACTGCACAGCCCTCATCTATCTTCTTGGTTACCCCTTCAAAAAACTCAATCAAATTCGTGAGACATGATTTTCCACTCACAAAACCATGCTGACTGTTCCTAATCGGTCCCTGCCTCTCCAAATGCCTGTAGATCCTGTCTCTCAGAATACCCTCTAACAACTTACCCCCTACAGATGTCAGGCTCACCGGTCTGTAGTTCCCAGGCTTTTCCCTGCGCCCTTCTTAAACAAAGGCACAACATTTGCTACCCTCCAATCTTCAGGCACCTCACCTGTAGCTGTCCATGATTCAAATATCTCTGCTAGGGGACCCGCAATTTCCTCCCTAACCTCCCATGACGTCCTGGGATACATTTCATCAGGTCCCGGAGATGCGCGTTAAGACTTCCAGCACCTCCCTCTCTGTAATATGTACACTCCTCAAGACATCACTATTTATTTCCCCAAGTTCCCTAACATCCATGCCTTTCTCAACCGTAAATACCGATGTGAAATATTCATTTAGGATCTCACCCATCTCTTGTGGTTCCGCACATAGATGACCTTGTTGATCCTTAAGAGGCCCTACTCTCTCCCTAGTTACTCTTTTGCCCTTTATGTATTTGTAGAAGCTCTTTGGATTCTCCTTTGCCTTATCTGCCAAAGCAATCTCATGTCCCCTTTTTGCCCTCCTGATTAGACTCTCTCTTGTTGGAGATGGTCATTGCCCGGCACTTGTCTGGCATGAATGTTACTTGCCGCTTATCAGTCCAAGCCTGGATGTTGTCCAGGTCCTGCTGCATGTGGGCATGGACTGCTTCATTATCTGAGGGGTTGTGAATGGATCTGAACACTGTGCAATCAGCGAACATCCCCATTTCTGACCTTATGATGGAGGGAAGGTCATTGATGAAGCAGCTGAAGATGGTTGGGCCTAGGACATTGCCGTGAGGAACTCCTGCAGCAATGCCCTGGGGCTGAGATGATTGGCCTCCAACAACCACTACCTTTGTGCTAGGTATGACTCCAGCCACTGGAGAGTTTTCCCCCTGATTCCCATTGACTTCAATTTTACTAGGGCTGCTTGGTGCCACACTCGGTCAAATGCTACCTTGATGTGTGTGTGTTGGAATGTGTGTGGCAGTAGGGGTGTGATTGAAAGTATGTGTTGGTGATTGTGAGTGTAAGCTAGCATGTGTGAGTGTCAGTATGAAATGGAGAATGTGTGTATATACCTTGAGTTTGAGTAAATGTGTGTAAGTGTGAGGAGCAAATTTGCAACAGCGCTTGTGTGAGGAATGAGAGAGAATGTGAGCACGTGAGTGAATAGAGAGCGAGTGAGAAGTGATTGTCAGTGATGAGTGTGACCACGTGTAAATGAATGTGTGACAATGTCTGTGAGAGAAGTTAATGACTATAAGTCTGAGAAATGAATGTATGAAGATTGATTAATGTATAAAGTACGTGACTGCCTTTGAGTGGACGTGTGGAGTATGTGTGAGTTTAAAGGTTTCAGCCTTTGTTAACATCAGACTTGACTCCAACACACTACTCATCTCCCATCTTCCGCCCTCCACAAACTCCAAATCGTCCAGTCTGGTACATCTCTGCGCTGTCCTGTTCACCCATCACTCTGGTTCGCACTTGCTCCCCTCCTTCCAATGCATGAAATTTAAATCCCTCTTTGATTAATCCTTCCCTATCTCTGCCATCTCCTTCAGCACTATATCTCCTCTTGAAGTGTAGATGGAAGTAGGAAGTTACAAAGGGACATAAACAGATTATGTGAGTGGGCAAAATTTTGGCAGATAGAGTTCAATGTGGGTAAGTGTGGAATGTTACTTTTGACCCAAGAAAGATAAATCAGAGTATTTTCTAAATGGTGAGAAACTAGGAACTGTAGAAGAGCAAAGAGATTTGGGAATCCAAATACACAAAGCATTTAAAGCTAGCAGACAGGTTGAAAAAGCAATCAAAAAGGCTAATGGAATGTTGGCCTTTATCTCAAGGGGGCTGGAATACAAAGGGGAGGAAGTGATGCTTCAGTTATACTGAGTCTTGGCCAGACCCCCATCTGGAGTCTGTGTTCAGCTCTGGGCACCGCACCTCAGGAAGCATATATTGGCCTTGAAGGGGGTACAGTGCAGATTCACCAGAATGATACCAGGGCTTAAAAGGGTTAAATTATGAGGACAGGTTGCTTAAACTTGGCTTGTAGTCCCCTGAGTTTAGAAGATTGAGGGGTGATCTGATCGAGGTGTTTAAAATGTTAAAAGGATTTGATAGAATAGATAGAAACTATTTCCTCTGATGGGGCAACCCAGAATAAGGGGGCATAACCTTAAAATTAGAACTGAACCATTCAGGAGTGAAATCTGGAAGCACCTTTTCAAATAAAGGGTAGTGGGAATCTGGAACTCTCCCCAATCTGTGTATGCTGGAGGACAATTGGAGCTTTCAAGACTGAGATAGATTTTTATTAGGTAAGGGTATCAAGGGATATGAAGCTAAGGTGGGTAAATAGGGTTGAGATACAGATCAGCCACTATCTAATTGAATGGCAGAACAGGCTTGAGGGGCTGAATGGCCTGTTCCTGTTCCTATGTAACAGGTTCGAGGGGTTGAATGGCCTCTTCCTGTTCCTATGTAACAGGTTCGAGGGGTTGAATGGCCTCTTCCTGTTCCTATGTAACAGGCTCGAGGGGCTGAATGGCCTCCCCCTGTTCCTGAGTAAGAGGCATAAAGGGCTGAATGGCCTCCTCCTGTTCCTACGAACATTATGTTCCTCTGAATGACACATTGTGCATCTCTCCCTCCATTTGCCCCACCAGTGGTAAATCATTCCTACTCGCCCCCAAAACCCCTCACCCTCTCCATCTAAAATTCAGAACCCATCTCTTCAACCAAGCTTTCAGTCACCCTTTCCAGCTTGGCATTCATTTCCTTGTGCCTATTTGGCAGGTGCCTTGGGATTTTTATGTTAGAGAAGTTTTGTGTGAACATTATTGTGAGGAGTGCAAGGATTAGGAACTAATGTGAAGTGTGAGAAGTGAGTGTGCGACAGTCTCTGTCTGAGGAGTCAATGAATTGGGTGTGAAGTAGTGGAAAGCAAATGTCAACAGCAAGTGTGTTGAGTGTGATGGCTGTGTGTTATGCAAGAGTGAATGAGTCTCAGTTTTAGTGAATATAAGGACTGAGTATTAACATGAGAGTATGGGGGAAGAGTGCGATCGACTTGTGTGAACAAATCGCTGTGAGATGTCAGGAATAAGAATATCATTAAAACCTGATGGGAACCATTCACTAAACAATTTGTGTTTTTATGTGATAATCACCACCTTTACAGCTCACTGGTGTGGGTTATATACTCCTGTTTGTAACTGGAATTAAAGAGGTGTCTTCTGTTCTATTACTGAATTCATTTCTATTTCCAATATTGCAATCTGCTGGGTAAATGGGTGTTACCGGGGAATTACATCCTAACTGAGAATTCCAATCGCTGGGTAAATGCATTCCCCCTGCTGGAGGCTCTGAGTTATTGCATTCCCTCTGTTGGTGGCTCTGGCATAGGTGTTCCAAGTGATCACGTAGGCCGGGCCTCAGGACGAGCAGGATAAGTAGAAACAGCTATAACCTGTTTGTAGCTTTGCTGACGTAGAGGTGGATCTCAGTGCTGGCCGGGGACTGCTCTAACGCCTTTTTCCAGTAAGGTGAAGACGGTTCTTCGCAGCGGATATGGTGACCAGAGGTTCCAGAGCACCGGGGCATGGAGTGTGCAACACCATCAGGCTAACTGCAAGGACGGGTGATGGACCCTTGATGTCTTTGTGAGGAAGGTTCTGCAGAGAGCCTATGAATTTGAGCCAGCAGACATCTTCTGCCTGCAGGACTTCCCAAGGAGCAGATACTTCGATGTGACCTTCAAGAATGTTGAAGGATGCCTTAAGGTGTTCCAGGCATTCAAGGCGAAGGGGAAGGAAGCATAAAGAACTGGGAAGAGCGGATCGCCAAGGCCAAACAGAAACTCGGTATGTGGGTGGGACGATCCCTCTCCATAATCGGCAGGAACCTGGTGACAAGACATGAGGTACTCGCGGTGTTGCTCTACGTGGCCAGGATCTGGCCCATTCTCTGCCTCTCCACTGTCACAATCACCCGAGCTATCTTCCAATTTGTCTGGAGGTCCAAGGTAGAATGCGTCCACAGGGCCACCATGTACAAGCCCCCAGAAAAAGGGGATAACAGTGTCCCCAATGCCGCTTTGATCCTGATGGCCACTTTTTGTGTAGCTGCCTCAGGATGTGTGTAGAGCTCAGTACGCAAACACCAAGTGTCACTACGTTTCTACCTGTCCAACACACTGAGAAGGCTGGGTCTGGCCACGCTGGCCAAGCAGGTGCAGGACGTCACATCCAGCTGGACCGTTCTCTTTCTCCCCCCCCCCCCCCCCCCCAAATCTGAGGAGGAACCCCTTCCTCAGGAGGAACCCCTTCAACCATAAGGCCATTAGACAGTGGTCGACACAAAACGTTTTGAGAGCCCTGCAAGGAAAGGAGAGAGTGGACTTGATTGGGCTTTTCCCTGTCCAGATGATCGATGCCATTTGGCAGAACTTCTTGTCGCCAGAACTGACCAACAGGCACCAGGATGTAGCCTGGATGGTGGTGAGAAAGGCCTTTCCAGTGCGGTCCTTCCAACACGCATGGAATCTCAGCGCCACCGTGAGTTGCCCTCGAGGCTGCGGTGGGGAGGAGACCGTCGTCCACCTCCTGATGGGCTGCCCCTTCACGCAGAGGGTGTGGAGAGAGATGTGTTGGTTCATCCCCAACAGTTCAGTAACACAGGACGCTGTGCTCTACGGACTATTCTCTACTGGACGCGCACCCAGACAGATATCACCTATGGCTAGAAGACCATCAACTTGGTGAAAGGAGGCCCTTTGGTACACCTAAAACCTGCTGGTCCTCCAGCTGAAGGAACTGTCCACGACTGAATGATGCCGACTGGCACGCTCCAAGGTCCAGGAGTACGTGCTATGGGACGCACTGAAGCAAGGTACGACCTATGCAAAGGCTGTATGGGGAAAGGCCAACATGTAAGGCCACCCCACCTTGTAATGTACATTGTTAATCATACAATTCAAGCACAGTACTTTTTTTTAATATTGGGATTGCATTGTGTATGATCTGCATTGTATTTATTTGAATTATATTGTTGGATTGTGATGTTTATGTTGTGCTGGATCTTTAAATCCCATCAAATAAAGAATATTTGAAATTTTAAAAATTGCAGTCCCCCTGCTGGTGATTCCGGGTTACTGCAGTCCCCCTGCTGGTGATTCCGGGTTACTGCAGTCCCCCTGCTGGTCATTCCGGGTTACTGCAGTCCCCCTGCTGGTGATTCCGGGTTACTGCACTCCCCCTGCTGGTGATTCCGGGTTACTGCAGTCCCCCTGCTGGTGATTCCGGGTTACTGCAGTCCCCCTGCTGGTCATTCCGGGTTACTGCACTCCCCCTGCTGGTGATTCCGGGTTACTGCACACACCGTTCCTCGTTTATTGGCGTCACGCTGCGGGTGTCGGGGACCGGAAGTGAACCTACGGTTTCGCAGTTCCGGGTCAAACTGTCGACTTCGGAGGTGAGGGGACAGTCGGGGATCGGAGGATCGACACTGAGCATGCGCGGGGGGGGGGGGGGGGGGGGGCGGTGTTTCTATATTACAGGCCTGTCATCGTGTGTATTACAGGCCGGTCAATGTGTGTATTACAGGCCTGTCATCGTGTGTATTACAGGCCGGTCAATGTGTGTATTACAGGCCTGTCATCGTGTGTATTACAGGCCGGTCAATGTGTGTATTACAGGCCTGTCAGCGCGTGTATTACAGGCCGGTCAGCGTGTGTATTACAGGCCGGTCAATGTGTGTATTACAGGCCGGTCAGCGCGTGTATTACAGGCCGGTCAGCGTGTGTATTACAGGCCGGTCAGCGTGTGTATTACAGGCCGGTCAGCGTGTGTGTCACAGGCCGGTCAGCGCGTGTATTACAGGCCGGTCAGCGTGTGTGTCACAGGCCGGTCAGCGTGTGTATTACAGGCCGGTCAGCGTGTGTATTACAGGCCGGTCAGCGCGTGTATTACAGGCCTGTCAGCGTGTGTATTACAGGCCGGTCAGCGTGTGTATTACAGGCCGGTCAGCGTGTGTGTCACAGGCCGGTCAGCGTGTGTATTACAGGCCGGTCAGCGCGTGTGTGTTACAGGCCGGTCAGCGCGTGTGTATTACAGGCCGGTCAGCGCATGTGTATTACAGGCCGGTCAGCGCGTGTGTGTTACAGGCCGGTCAGCGCGTGTGTGTTACAGGCCGGTCAGCGCGTGTGTATTACAGGCCGGTCAGCGCGTGTGTATTACAGGCCGGTCAGCGCGTGTGTGTTACAGGCCGGTCAGCGCGTGTGTCAATATATTGGAATGTCCTGAGATTGTGAAAGGTGTTTTTATTTAAATGCAAGTTCTTTCTTTCAATGGGAGTGTCGGCCTGGATTCTGGTTCTCAAGTCTCTGGAGTGGGATTTGAACCCAGGACCTTTTAACTTGGAGGCGAGAGTGCGACCCTGAAAGAGGGAATAATCAATCCCCTGGATAGGTGCAGTGCAATAAGAGGAAGTTGCCCTGGTTTTATGGCAGGATGGTCTTGCCTCACAAATCTACAGGAATACTTCGAGGAATTGATAGACCTTGTTGACAACAGAAATTTTAATTATGTGACATATTTAGATTCAATATAGTGATGAATCAACTCACTTGGGATCCAGAAAAAGTTTCAGGTCTTTTTAGCAGCTGACTGACTTTGTGTTTACACATTTGTGATATCTGTTGGGCCCAGGAGTTAATACAGGGCAGCCTGGAGCCATCTCTGTTTCACTGTTAAATCATGAATCTGATCGGATTAATCTGAAAATTGTGGGAACAAAGGGATTCTGTTTATTGCACTGATCAGGTGGATTAGTGTTTGCCATTCTCAGATTTAACAGCTCGATACTTTGTGAGTATGCGAGTGTGAGTGATTCACTGCTCACTTCAATGAGAAGCTGTTCTTTCTGTGCTTTCTCCCCAGGGGCCAAGCTGTAATGGACGTGAGTTATACGGTTGTTGTCGGCAGTTTCTTCATCTTCCAGGTCCTGTTTCACACGGTAACTCCCCGTCTCTCCACTCTGCTCAGCTGGGGATACAAGAGCTTATCGCAGGCACAGAAAACGGAATGGGACTCGAGGTACCTGATCTCTGGACTCTGACCAGCAGTGAGAAGGTCCAAATGTATTATCTGAACTACTTGGGTTGAACCCGACTGCCTGGCTGATTGTGCTGGGATTGTGTACATGTGTCAATACATCTCTGCCCATAGAAGGGAATGTTTGATAGTCTGAGGCAGCAAGTGCTACCGGAGGCATCGGGGCTGCCCAGTGTGCACTGGCTGTGCCAATATAAACAGCACATGCGGTGTGTTCACCACACATGTCTGGCTGTCAGTGGGGTGTGTCCACGTGTGTCTGGCTGTCAGTGGGGTGTGTTGACGTGTGTCTGGATGTCTGGGTTGAACTCTCAGGCCATCCATGTGTTTACCTGAGATTAGGGAAAAATACCAGCACACTGACAAAGTTGAATGAGACTGCACTTGAGTGAATCACACTGCACTGAATCCTCTCTACAAATAGGACAGAGAGGGTTTATATCAAATTACGATATTAATCAGGCATCAGTATAAGCTAAGCTGTATACTTCAAAACAGCATTCTGGCATACAGAAGGGGCATGTTGAATACTCAACCTGTTGCAGGTGAGGGTTCGATACAGAGTAAAGCTCCCTCTACACGGTCACATCTTAAGACCTGCGCCCCCTCTCTCTTTCCATTTGCCACAGTAATGATCCTTGGTCCCTGTGGGTTGAAATCCTGAACTTGGTGCCATATTCTGGGCAGGTTTATGCTGTGGTCTTGCTCCCATTTAGAGCAGTGACTTTGCCCCAAATTAATTTCATGGAGGAGTCTTACAGCTGGAAGACTTAGGAGAATGCAACCACATTGGTGTAAACTGGATTTAACCATCGATTCCAGAGGTGAGCAGTACATTGCTGTGTCCTAGACTGCCAGAGTTCTGGCATTACAGGTACTAACGACTGTCACTGTGGGAGTTTAAAACTAAGATTGGTTAAGGTGGCGTCAGCAGCCCAGCAAGATAAGGGTCTGTTTCTTTAAGAATGAAAGGCAAAGTCCAGACAGAATCAACACCGGCAGATGCATCATAGCAGTGTCCAATGTCCATGTAGAAAGGTCAAATGGTCCTTGACAAAGTCTTGATACAGAGGCTCAGTCAGGGAAACATTCACTTCTCACTGAGAAACTGGGCAGGAAGAAGAGTTCTGGAGAACTCCCGCCCACTGGTGGTACTCCCAGTGCAACAGTGATCTCCTTGAATCAATCAAAGCAAGCTTTACTTTACATAACGTACAGACTTGCTGTACACTCTTGATCACTCCCTTTACTTACTCATTCCTGTGTCTCCTCAGATGTGTCTCCACAGTTCATGCCCTTGTGGTTGGAGCACTGTCTTTGTACATCCTCTGGTTTGATGACCCCGTCAACAGGGACCGTCTCTGGTAAGAACCTGAAAGTCCTTCTTACAACAGTGACCATTTCACTGAGATTAACAAGGTTCAAAGGAGTGGGAACGGACCCCTATCATTTAAAAATCCCTCACTGCTCCAGCAAGCACGAAAATTAGGGACATGGTGTAAAAGAGTCGGAAAACTATAACCTATGGGGCACGAACCTCTGGGAGCGAGCGGAGATCGAGGCTACAATCAAACCCCCTCCTCACTGTTTCCCCTGACTCACCGCACACCCCGACCCCCCCCCCTCACCGCACACCCCGACCCCCCCCCCCCGTCACCGCACACCCCGACCCCCCCCCTCCTCACCGCACCTCCCGACCCCCCCCCCTCACCGCACCTCCCGACCCCCCCCGCTCCTCATTATACATTATCCTAAACTCAACACCTTACCACGTCCCTCAATGCCACCAACTCACCTCTTCACCACAACTGCAATCCCATCCATCTCCCAACCTTCACTATATCTCCTAATTCTATTTCCCCACCATATTCCACCTACCCACCATGTCCCTCAGTCCCACCATGTCCCTCAGTCCCACCATGTCCCTCAGTCCCACCCGGGGGCAAATTACTGTGCACTGAGTTTTTGAGCCACAAAGACAAGGAAGGCTCCACGTTCAATCCTTGGACTGTGCTGGGTTGATTGTCTTCAGCTGTACTGGTTGTACAACTGGCCTCAGTTCCTGCTGCTGATTACTAACCAGTCATCCCTGCTGCAAAATGTGTGTGTGGATGTTGGTATCAACATGATCGAGCCTGTAGTGCTCTGAACGATTGAACACCCTCGCTAGACTCACCCATTGGGCCAGACCCTAGGGGACACCTGAGGAACTGCCCCTCGGGGCCGGTCAGCCCCTCACGGGAGGAGGGTGGAAACTGGAAAATAAATAATGTTCAATCCAACGAGGGAAGACAGGGAACTAAAGATGAAAATGAAAGACTAGAAACTGGAATGAATCCATGAAATATATCTGATCAGAGGAAATCAGTTTCAGATGGAACTTCCATTTCCCTGTTGTGTTTTGAGGATGTTTCCAATCGATTTCTGATGTAGGAAAGTTTCCCCCCAAAAATATACGTGTCAATGCGAGTCCTCTGTCCAGGATTACTCCCCTTTCTCCCTGAGGGCATGGAATAAGGGGCAGACCCTCTCCAGGGTCAGTGTTTATTTGTGCAGCGACCCCAATAGGGCTTCATGATTCTGGCAAAGTTCCTTATCTGGAGATTATATTTTAATCAGCCTAGGATCACATGGCAACCCAGCTGCATGCCACAGAATTAACCTTGAGCATGTGGATTATCTGAGTGTTTTATACATGGTGGAGGAGGGGTGGAGATCACTCTGTTTATATTTTTACAGAAAGTAGATGTTGCAGTCACACAATTCATACATTTTCCTCAGGTGAGACTTTAAGCTCAAGCGCCCTCCGCCTGATCAGGTGCATCAAGTACAAAGATTCCAAGGCCCTATTCGAAGAGCAGGGAGTTCTCCTGCTCATTCCGCACTCAACCAGCTCCACCAAAAATTGTTCATTTCACGGCCACTTCTCTTCCAGGAATTCCTATCTTGAAGAAGTCCTGCTCTTCTCTCTGACAGGATACCGTTTGTCTTTTTTACCCTGTTCACCTTCATTACTTTCTGTTACCCTTCCCGTGTTTGATTGTGTTTACTAAAACTCGCTTTCACAGCCACGTCTCTTTCCTCAGCAACCATCTCCGACTTAATCCACATCAATTTTACCCTTCGTGTTTCGCATCCACTCATGATCACAGGTATCTCCATAATATTCAGTGTTCCTCGAACCACTGATCTCACCGAGATCCAGACTTAACACCATGGACCACACACACCGATTTCACACCGAACTCACCGAGATCCACACTGGCTGATGTTAAGTCCACTGTCCAAGTGTTTCAGGAACAGAACCTGCGACTGCCCAGTGTGACCTCCGACCGGCCCAGTCACTGCCCAGTGTGACCTCCGACCGGCCCAGTCACTGCCCAGTGTGACCTCCGACTAACCGGGTCACTTAGAATCAGAGAAAGGTTACAGCACAGAAGGAGGCCATTCAGCCCATCGAGTCCATGCCGGCTCTATGCAAGAGCAATCTAGCTAGTCCCACTCCCCCTGAACCCACTACAAAAATTCCTCCCCCTCTATGCTCCTTCTATTATTACTGTCCCAGTCTATTAGGATAGTTGAAATCCTCTGTCATCGCTACTCTTATGGCTTTTTCTCTGTAATTTCCCTGCAAATTTGCTCCTCTATCTCCTTCCCACTAGTTGGTAGTCTATAGATTACCCCCAGTAGTGTAATGGCACCTCTATTGCTTCTTAACTTTAACCAAATAGATTCTATCCTTGACCCCTCAAGGACATCCTCTCTCTCCAGCACTGCAATATTCTCCTTAATCAATACTGCCACCCCCCCTTCTTTCTTTCCTTCCCTATCTTTCCTGAACACCTTATATCCAGGAATATTTAGTACCCAATCCTGCCCTTGGAGAATTGAAGAAGATCTGAGTATCACTGATTCAATTGCTGACCAGTGATGGACACTGTGTTTAAACTGAAGTCTTTGTTCTTGTGTTTTACAGGGGGGATCCCAGACTAGTGAAGTTTAATATAGCAATCACTTCAGGCTATTTGATCAACGGTGAGTATTTCAGGACACATTCCTAGCTCGTGTTTAAACAATCGAGTTTCTCTCTGTGTCATCAGCAATTTATCTTTGAGCTTTCACTGCTGAAGGTAATTTCTGCAACTCATCCAGCAACCCTTTCCCAAGCATTGCACGCTCACTCACTACCTTACCCAGCATTGCACGCTCACTCACTACCCTTTCCTAAGCATTGCACGCTCACTCACTACCTTCCCCAGCATTGCACACTCACTCACTACCCTTTCCTAAGCATTGCACACTCACTACCCTTTCCTAAGCATTGCACACTCACTACCCTTTCCTTGGTAGTCATGATGTGGAGATGCCGGTGATGGACTGGGGTTGACAATTGTAAACAATTTTACAACACCAAGTTATAGTCCAGCAATTTTATTTTAACTTCACAAGCTTTCGGAGGCTTCCTCCTTTACCTGAGGAAGGAGGAAGTCTCCGAAAGCTTGTGAATTTAAAATAAAATTGCTGGACTATAACTTGGTGTTGTAAAATTGTTTACCCTTTCCTCAGCATTGCGCACTCGCTCACTACCCTTTCCTCAGCATTGCACACTCGCTCACTACCCTTTCCTCAGCATTGCGCACTCGCTCACTACCCCTTCCTCAGCATTGCACACTCGCTCACTACCCTTTCCTCAGCATTGCGCACTCGCTCACTACCCCTTCCTCAGCATTGCACACTCGCTCACTACCCTTTCCTTAGCATTGCACACTCGCTCACTACCCTTTCCTTAGCATTGCACACTTGCTCACTACCCCTTCCAAGGCAATACTCATTATTTTTCATTTCCTCGCAAGATGATGTCAGTGCTGGGGATTGAACACCTAGAATTGAACACAGAATAAAGCTCCCTCTACACTGTCCCATCAAACACTCCCAGGGCAGGTGTTTACAGATGTTAAATGACAGATTGTCCTCGGACGTCTCTACATTTGAATATTAGACGATGCAGAATCAGATATTGTCCAGTACTATTTGTTTTGCCTAGTCTTGCTCTGATTGGTTGCTGGCTTTGCCCACCTCCACACTCTCACTCTGATTGGTCGCTGGCTTTGCCCACCTCCACGCTCTCACTCTGATTGGTCGCTGGCTTTGCCCACCTCCACGCTCTCAGTCTGGCCGCTGGCTTTGCCCACCCCACGCTCTCACTCTGGTCGCTGGCTTTGCCCACCTCCACGCTTTCAGTCTGGCCGCTGGCTTTGCCCACCTCCACGCTTTCAGTCTGGCCGCTGGCTTTGCCCACCCCACGCTCTCACTCTGGTCGCTGGCTTTGCCCACCCCCACGCTCTCACTCTGGTCGCTGGCTTTGCCCACCCCCACGCTCTCACTCTGGTCGCTGGCTTTGCCCACCCCACGCTCTCACTCTGGTCGCTGGCTTTGCCCACCTCCACGCTTTCAGTCTGGCCGCTGGCTTTGCCCACCCCACGCTCTCACTCTGGTCGCTGGCTTTGCCCACCCCCACGCTCTCACTCTGGTCGCTGGCTTTGCCCACCCCCACGCTCTCACTCTGGTCGCTGGCTTTGCCCACCCCCACGCTCTCACTCTGGTCGCTGGCTTTGCCCACCCCCACGCTCTCACTCTGGTCGCTGGCTTTGCCCACCCCCACGCTCTCACTCTGGTCGCTGGCTTTGCCCACCTCCACGCTCTCAGTCTGGCCGCTGGCTTTGCCCACCCCCACGCTCTCACTCTGGTCGCTGGCTTTGCCCACCCCCACGCTCTCACTCTGGTCGCTGGCTTTGCCCACCCCCACGCTCTCACTCTGGTCGCTGGCTTTGCCCACCCCCACGCTCTCACTCTGGTCGCTGGCTTTGCCCACCCCCACGCTCTCACTCTGGTCGCTGGCTTTGCCCACCTCCACGCTCTCAGTCTGGCCGCTGGCTTTGCCCACCCCCACGCTCTCACTCTGGTCGCTGGCTTTGCCCACCTCATGCCATTGCTCTCGTTGCAGATTTAGTGCTTCTCCTCCGGCACTGGAAGACATTAGGAGACAGGTTTTTCATCAGCCACCACTTGGCGGCGCTCTATGCCTACCAGTACGTGCTGGTAAGTCGAGGGACCAGCAGCTTTCAACCTCAAAGTTTGTCGGGTTCAGGAATAAACCCAACATTTTCCAGAATATTCTGTTACCGTGCTTGCCTCAAATTATTCATATCCCCATGGTTCTCCTTCCTACAGGCTCAAGGTCTCCTTCCTTACTTTGCTAATTTCCGCCTGATCGCAGAACTCTCCACACCATTTGTAAACCAGCGGTAAGTTGTGGTTTCACAGTTTTAGAAACATAGAAAATAGGAGCAGGAGTAGGCCATTCGGCCCTTCGAGCCTGCTCCGCCATTCAATATGATCATGGCTGATCCTCTATCTCAATACCATATTCCCGCTCTCTCCCCACACCCCTTGATGCCTTTTGTGTCTAGAAATCTATCTAGCTCCATCTTAAATATATTCAGTGACTTGGCCTCCACTGCCTTCTGTGGTAGAGAATTCCACAGGTTCACCACCCTCTGAGTGAAGAAATTTCTCCTCATCTCAGTCCTAAATGTCCTACCCCGTATCCTGAGACTCTGACCCCTCGTTCTGGACTCCCCCAGCCAGGGGAAACATCCAGTCTGTCTAGCCCTGTCAGAATTTTATAGGTTTCAATGAGATCCCCTCTCATTCCTCTAAACTCGAGTGAATACAGGCCGAGTCGACCCAATCTCTCCTCATATGACAGTCCTGCCATCCCAGGAAACAGTCTGGTGAACCTTCGCTGCACTCCCTCTATGGCAAGTATATCCTTTCTTAGGGAAAGAGACCAAAACTGCACACAATACTCCAGGTGTGGTCTCACCAAGGCCCTGTATAACTGCAGTAAGACATCCTTGCTCCTATACTCAAACCCTCTTGCAATGAAGGCCAACATACCATTTGCTTTCCTAACTGCTTGCTGCACCTGCATGTTTGCTTTCAGTGACTGGTGTACAAGGACACCCAGGTCCTTTTGTACATCAACATTTCCCAATCTATCACCATTTAAATAATACTCTGCCTTTCAGTTTTTCCTTCCGAAGTGGATAACTTCACATTTATCCACATTATACTGCATCTGCCATGTATTTGCCCACTCACTCAACTTGTCTAAAGCCTCTTTGCATCCTCCTCACAACTCACGATTCCACCTAGTTTTGTGTCGTCAGCAAACTTGGAAATATTACATTTGGTTCCCTCATCCAAATCATTGGATTTTAGTGCATTCATTGTATCCGTGTCCGTCCCATGGGTGCGGGAGTGTAATCCCAGGTACAGGAACCCTACAGGGGCACAATCCCAGGTACAGGGGCACAATCCCAGGTACAGGGGCACAATCCCAGGTACAGGAACCCTACAGGGGCACAATCCCAGGTACAGGGGCACAATCCCAGGTACAGGGGCACAATCCCAGGTACAGGGGCACAATCCCAGGTACAGGGGCACAATCCCAGGTACAGGGGCACAATCCCAGGTACAGGGGCACAATCCCAGGTACAGGGGCACAATCCCAGGTACAGGGGCACAATCCCAGGTACAGGGGCACAATCCCAGGTACAGGGGCACAATCCCAGGTACAGGGGCACAATCCCAGGTACAGGGGCACAATCCCAGGTACAGGGGCACAATCCCAGGTACAGGGGCACAATCCCAGGTACAGGGGCACAATCCCAGGTACAGGGGCACAATCCCAGGTACAGGGGCACAATCCCAGGTACAGGGGCACAATCCCAGGTACAGGGGCACAATCCCAGGTACAGGGGCACAATCCCAGGTACAGGGGCACAATCCCAGGTACAGGGGCACAATCCCAGGTACAGGGGCACAATCCCAGGTACAGGGGCACAATCCCAGGTACAGGGGCACAATCCCAGGTACAGGGGCACAATCCCAGGTACAGGGACACAATCCCAGGTACAGGAACTCGACAGGGGCACAATCCCAGGTACAGGGGCACAATCCCAGGTACAGGGGCACAATCCCAGGTACAGGGACACAATCCCAGGTACAGGGACACAATCCCAGGTACAGGGGCACAATCCCAGGTACAGGGACACAATCCCAGGTACAGGGACACAATCCCAGGTACAGGAACTCGACAGGGGCACAATCCCAGGTAGAAGAACTCGACAGGGGGCACAGTCCCATGTACAGGAACCGTACAGGGGGCACAGTCCCATGTACAGGAACCGTACAGGGGGCACAGTCCCATGTACAGGAACCGTACAGGGGGCACAGTCCCATGTACAGGAACCGTACAGGGGGCACAGTCCCATGTACAGGAACCGTACAGGGGGCACAGTAGCAGATGCACAACCTGTGCTTATTCTGCTCTCACGGAAATATCAATTAAAACTAGTTTGAATGAAAACTCTTACCATTCACCGTGATAGTGTTGTGGTCTATTTATGATGTGGAGATGCCGGTGATGGACTGGGGTTGACAATTGTAAACAATTTTACAACACCAAGTTATAGTCCAGCAATTTTATTTTAAATTCACAAGCTTTCGGAGACTTCCTCCTTCCTCCGACTTGGTGTTGTAAAATTGTTTACAAGTGGTCTATTTAGATGACGGTTATTATCATCATCCTTCCATATACTGCTGCCCTGGCTTACATCACGCAGATGGAGAATTGCAATCTACACGGGTTCTACCACACATGTATAGCTCGCATGTACTCTACAGCAACTTGCATTTATATAGCACCTTTAATGTAATAAAATGTCCCAAGGTGCTTCACAGGAGCGTAATCAGACAAACATTGCCACCTTGCCACAGAAGGAGTCATTAGGACAAGTGACCAAATGCTTGGTCAAAGAGGTAGGTTTTAAGGAGCGTCTTAAAGGAGGAGAGAGGGGTGGAGAGGTTTAGGGAGGGAATTCTAGAGCTTAGGGCCCTGACAGTTGAAGGCACGGCCGCCAATGGTGGGGCTAAGGAATTGGACAATGCATGAGTCCAGAACTGGAGAAACGCAGAGATCTCAGAGGGTTGTTGGGCTGGAGGAGGTTACAGAGATAAGGAGGGGTGAGGCCAGGGAGGGATTTGAACACAAGGATGAGAAGGTTGTGTGTCTGGTGTGCCCCTTGTGGTGGAAGGTGTGTCACTGAACGATAATACACTGTGTTTAACTGTAGGTGGTTCTTTGAGGTTCTGCGGTTTCCAAGAAGTGCCAGGCTTGTCGTATTGAACGGTGTCGCCATGTCTGTAAGCTTCTTTCTTGTACGCATTGCTGTGATTCCATCTTACTACCGACAAATGGCTTCCACCTTCGGGACAGCAGCCTTCCACCGTCTAGGTCTTGGACCACAGTGTGCTTGGATCATATCCAGTGTTGCTCTGGATATTCTCAACACAATCTGGATGTACAAAATCGCTAGAGGTTGCTGGAAAATTCTATTTACATCCCAGAAGCACCGGCAAGCTGAGCTGAGCAAGAGTTTATAGTGAAGGAGCTGTGTCTGCAGGGTGAGCACAGGAGTCTGATCTGCTCAAACTTTAATCATTCAATCAATCCATGTCAAATCAACACTATTTAAAACTTACCATTATGGTTGAGATTTTTAAAGTAAATCTAGGAAATCTGTAAATGATCCTGTTACCAAACACTACAACAGACACTGAGGAGACGGGAAATGACATTGATTTTGCGATTACTCTTAGGTTTGGATAAACTGAGCTATGTTCTCCATTCAGTAATCCTCAGAAACTAATCTTAGTTCTTCCAGTCTATCTATAAACTTAAGGGCAATGCCTCAAGATTGGAAGTGCCTCAGTGCACGGGGCCATTCCCATCCTGGGCCTAGCGCTCCTGTGCTGGTCTTAGTGCCCGGGGCCATTCCCAGCCTGGGCCTAGCGCTCCAGTGCTGCTCCAGACAGAGGACTGGATCAAAAGGTTTGCGGGCCTCAGCAAGAGCAGCTTCGTAGGACTGCCTTATCCACATCCCCCCCCAGACTCTGAGTTGAGCAATGATTGAGTAGATTGTTACTCTAGGCTGTGGAGGGCATGTGTCTTTGGGGCTGAAATCTGTCTTTGCAAATTTTAGCAAAAAAGATTAGAATATAAAGCTGTGATTCCAGTGTTTCTCCTCATGTGTGCCTGTTACTTTTCACCCTTTTTCCTTGTACTTCTATCCCAGGTACTCTCCCCTCCCTCTGTTTTCTTCCACTCTCTCTCTCAAGTGCTAAAGGTGCTTTTCTCTGTTATTTCACATATGACTAGAACTCCCAAAGTCCTTTTGCTTCTTGGACCCCTTAACTGTATCAACAGCTTCTCTGGGCCTCTCAAGTTCAGCAACTCCAGTTATTTGCTCTCTCTCTCTGGCTTGGGACTTGAACCCACAACCTGCTGACAGAGGTGAGTGTGTGACCACTGAGCCATGGCTGGCAGTCATGTTTGCACCCAGAGCAGAATCTAGAATCAGGTTTTATTTTCATGAATTATTTAGTGTCACAATTTCGATCCCATTTGTAAGAACATAAGAAATAAGAACAGGAGTAGGCCTCTCGAGCCTGCTCCGCCATTCATTAAGATCATGGCTGATCTTCGACCTCAACTCCACTTACCCGCCCTATCCCCATATTCCTTGATACCCATAGAGTCCAAAAATCTATCTACCTCAGCCTTGAATATACTCAATGACTGACCATCCGCAGCGCTCTGAGGTAGAGAATTCCAAATATTCACGACCCCGAGTGAAGAAATTCCTCCTCATCTCAGTCCTAAATGTCCGAGCCCTTATCTTTAGACTATGCCCCCTAGTTCTAGACTCTCCAGCCAGAGGAAACAGCCCCTCAGCATCTACACTGTCAAGCCCTCTCAGAATCTTAATATGTTTCAGTGAGATCACCTCTCATTCTTCTAAACTCCAGGGAGTATAGGGCCATTCTACTCAATCTCTCCTCATAGGTCAATGCTCTCATCCCAGGAATCAATCAAGTGAACCTTCATTGCACTGCCTCTAAGGCAAGTATATCCTTCGTTAGGTAAGGAGACCAAAACTGTACACAGTACTCGAGGTGTGGTCTCACCTAAGCCCTGTACAATTGCAGCAAGACTTCCTTACTCTTGTACTCCAACCCCCTTACAATAAAGGCCAACATACCATTTGCCTTCCTAATTGCTTGCTGTACCTGCATGTTAACTTTAGGAACATAGGAACAGGAGTAGGCCATTCAGCCCCTCGTGCCTGCTCTGCCGTTTGATAAGATCATGGCTGATCTGTGATCCAATTCAATATACCCGCCTTTGGCCCATATCCCTTAATGCCTTTGGTTGCCAAAAAGCTATCTATCTCAGATTTAAATTTAGCAATTGAGCTAGTATCAATTGCCATTTGTGGAAGAGAGTTCCAAACTTCTACCACCCTTTGTGTGTAGAAATATTTTCTAATCTCGATCCTGAAAGGTCTGGCCCTAATTTTTTAGACTGTGCCCCCGACTCCTAGAATCCCCAAGCAGCGGAAATAGTTTCTCTCTATCCACCCTATCCGTTCCCCTTAATATATTATAAACTTCAATCAGATCACCCCTTAACCTTCGAAACTCCAGAGAATACATCCCCAATTTGTGTAATCTCTCCTCGTAACTTAACCCTTGAAGTCCGGGTATCATTCTGGTAAACCTACGCTGCACTCTCTCAAGGCCAATATGTCCTTCCGAAGGTGCGGTGCCCAGAACTGCTCACAGTACTCCAGGTGCGGTCTAACCAGGGTTTTGTATAGCTGCAGCATAACTTCTGCCCCCTTGTACTCTAATCCTCTAGGTATAAAGGCCCGCATTCCATTAGCCTTATTGATTATTTTCTGCACCTGTTCATGACACTTCAATGATCTATGGACCTGAACCCCTAAGTCCCTTTTTTGATCCAAAGTGGATGACCTCACATTTGTCTACATTGAATTCCATTTGCCACAGTTTTGCCCATTCACCTAATCTATCAATATCGCTTTGTAATTTTATGTTTCCATCTACACTGCTTACAATGCCACCAATCTTTGTGTCATCGGCAAACTCAGATATGAGACTTTCTATGCCTTCATCTAAGTTGTTAATAAATATTGTGAATAATTGAGGCCCCAAGACAAATCCCTGCGGGACTCCACTAATCACATCCTGCCAATGTGAGTACCTACCCATTATCCCTACTCTCTGTTGCCTTTCGCTCAGCCAACTTCCTAACCAAGTCCATACTTTTCCCTCGATTCCATGGGCTTCTACCTTAGCTAACAGTCTCTTATGTGGGACCTTATCAAATGCCTTCTGGAAGTCCATATAAATAACATCCATTGACATTCCCCTGTCCACTACTTTAGTCACCTCTTCAAAAAACACTTTCTGTGTTTCGTGTACAAGGACACCAAAATCCCTCTGAACACCAAGGCTTCTTCGACAGCACCTCCCAAACCCGTGACCTCTACCACCTAGAAGGACAAGGGCAGCAGGCACATGAGAACAACACCACCTGCATATTCCCCTCCAATTCACACACCATCCCGACTTGGAAATATATCACCGCTCCTTCATCGTCACTGGGTCAAAATCTCGGAACTCCCTACCTAACAGCACTGTGGGAGAACCTTCACCACATGGACTGCAGCGGTTCAAGAAGGCGGCTCACCACCACCTTCTCAAGGGCAATTAGGGATGGGCAATAAATGCTGGCCTTGCCAGCGATGCCCACGTCCCATGAACGGATAAAAAAGTTTCTCACATTTTAAAAAAATTTCTGTTTTCCTCCATGACCTCACATTTCCCCACATTATACTCCATCTGCCACCTTCTTGCCCATTCATTTAACCTGTCTATATCTTGACGTCAAGGCAGCATTTGACCGAGTGTAGCACCAAGGAGCCCTAGTAAAATTGAAGTCAATGGGAATTGGGGAAAACTCTCCAGTGGCTGGAGTCATAACTGGCACAAAGGAAGATGGTAGTGGTTGTTGGAGGCCAATCATCTCAGCCCCAGGGCATTGCTGCAGGAGTTCTTCAGGGCAGTGTCCTAGGCCCAACCATCTTCAGCTGCTTCATCAATGACCTTCCCTCCATCATAAGGTCAGAAATGGGGATATTCGCTGATGATTGCACAGTGTTCAGTTCCATTCACAACCCCTCAAATAACGAAGCAGTCCGAGCCTGCATGCAGCAAGACCTGGACAACATCCAGGCTTGGGCTGATAAGTGGCAAGTAACATTCGCACCAGACAAGTGCCAGGCAATGACCATCTCCAACAAGAGAGAGTCTAATCACCTCCCCTTGACATTCAACGGCATTATCATCGCCGAATCCCCCACCATCAATATCCTGGGGGTCACCATTGACCAGAAACTTAACTGGACCAGCCATATAAATACTGTGGCTACAAAAGCAGGTCAGAGGCTGGGTATTCTGCGGCGAGTGACTCACCTCCTGACTCCCCAAAGCCTTTCCACCATCTACAAGGCACAAGTAAGGAGTGTGATGGAATACTCTCCACTTGCTTGGATGAGTGCAGCTCCAGCAACACTCAAGAAGCTCAACACCATCCAGGACAAAGCAGCCCGCTTGATTGGCACCCCATCCACCACCCTAAACATTCACTCCCTTCACCACCGGTGCACAGTGGCTGCAGTGTGTACCATCCACAGGATGCACTGCAGCAACTCGCCAAGGCTTCTTCGACAGCACCTCCCAAACCCGTGACCTCTACCACCTAGAAGGACAAGAGCAGCAGGTACATGGGAACAACACCACCTGCACGTTCCCCTCCAAGTCACATACCATCCCGACTTGGAAATATATCGCCGTTCCTTCATCGTCGCTGGGTCAAAATCCTGGAACTCCCTTCCTAACAGCACTGTGGGAGAACCTTCACCACACGGACTGCAGCGGTTCAAGAAGGCGGCTCACCACCACCTTCTCAAGGGCAATTAGAGACGGGCAATAAATGCCGGCCTCGCCAGCAACACCCATGAACGAATTTTTTTTAAATCCCGTTGCAGACTTTTTGTGTTCTCCTCACAGCTTACTTTCTCACCTAGCTTTGTATCATCAGCAAACTTGGATATATTACACTTGGTCCCTTCATCTAAGTCATTAATATAGATTGTAAATAGCTGAGGCCCGAGCACCGATCTTTGTGGCACCCCACTAGTTACAACCTGCCAACCTGAAAATGATTCGTTTGCTGACAACACTAAGTGAGGTGACACAGTAAAGGGGGTAAATGGGAGCAGAAAGTTGCAAAGGGACACTGATAGATTAAGCGAGTGGGCAAAATTGTGGCAGATGGAGTTTAATGTGGGGAAGTATGAGGTTATCCATTTTGGACCTAAGAAAGACAGATCAGAGTATTTTCTAAATGTTGAGAAGCCAGAACTGTGGAGGTGTAGAGAGATTATGGGGTCCATGTACAGAAATCAGTGGAAACAAGTGGACCAGCACCTTGTACAACACCACCAGGTCTTTACTGTTCCCCTCTACCTTGTACTTGCCTTGTTGCTGTAGCTAAGCCCTGTGCTGATGGGTTCACGATGGACTGACAGTTTGAATTTGTAGTTAATCCTTTTGAATGGTTGGGTTTCGCAGTTGATAATGATATGATCCAACAGGAACTGAGGCGGGAGCTGTCTACTTATTGGTTCTACACTTGTGCCAGATACGGGCCTCATCTCCAGCATATGTTAAACAGACCATGTGGGATTTCCAATGTTCCTGCACTCGAAGTGAAAGGATTTATATATTGAAATAAACCTGTTGTCACAGGCCCCATTTTATAAAACGTTATGAATTGTGGCTGTACTACAGGTACAAAGTACGGCATTTACTGCCTTTTGTACTGAAATTCTGTGAACTGATTGATTGAATAAATTTCTTTAAATCAGAATCTGGTTTTTGTGTGGTGCTGCTTTAGATACAGCCAGTTGGACACTTCAATCAACAACTAATGAGGATGAAGAGATGTTGTTTTGTTTCTCTGCTAAAACTGCTGAGAACCCCCCCAGACGGGGTGGGCGATGTGACGGGGTGAGTGATGCGATGTGACGGGGTGGGTGGGCGATGTGACGGGGTGGGTGGGCGATGTGACGGGGTGAGCGATGTGACGGGGTGGGTGGGTGATGTGACGGGGTGGGTGATGTGACGGGGTGGGTGGGTGATGTGACGGGGTGGGCGATGTGACGGGGTGGGTGGGTGATGTGACGGGGTGGGTGATGTGACGGGGTGGGTGGGTGATGTGACGGGGTGGGCGATGTGACGGGGTGAGTGATGTGACGGGGTGGGTGGGCGATGTGACGGGGTGGGCGATGTGACGGGGTGGGTGGGTGATGTGACGGGGTGGGTGATGTGACGGGGTGAGTGATGTGACGGGGTGGGTGGGCGATGTGACGGGGTGGGTGGGCGATGTGACGGGGTGGGCGATGTGACGGGGTGGGCGATGTGACGGGGTGGGTGGGCGATGTGACGGGATGGGTGAGCGATGTGACGGGGTGGGCGATGTGACGGGGTGGGCGATGTGACGGGGTGAGTGATGCGATGTGACGGGATGGGTGAGCGATGTGACGGGGTGGGTGGGCGATGTTACGGGGTGAGTGATGTGACGGGGTGGGTGGGCGATGTTACGGGGTGGGTGGGCGATGTGACGGGGTGAGCGATGTGACGGGGTGGGTGGGCGATGTGACGGGGTGGGCGATGTGACGGGGTGAGCGATGTGACGGGGTGGGTGGGCGATGTGACGGGGTGGGCGATGTGACGGGGTGAGCGATGTGACGGGGTGGGTGGGCGATGTGACGAGGTGGGTGATGTGACGGGGTGGGCGATGTTACGGGGTGAGTGATGTGACGGGGTGGGTGGGCGATGTTACGGGGTGGGCGATGTGACGAGGTGGGCGATGTGACGGGGTGGGCGATGTGACGAGGTGGGTGGGCGATGTGACGGGGTGGGTGGGCGATGTGACGGGGTGGGTGGGCGATGTGACGGGGTGGGTGATGTGACGGGGTGGGCGATGTGACGGGGTGAGCGATGTGACGGGGTGGGTGGGCGATGTGACGAGGTGGACGATGTGACGGGGTGGGTGAGCGATGTGACGGGGTGGGTGGGCGATGTGACGGGGTGGGCGATGTGACGGGGTGAGCGATGTGACGGGGTGGGTGGGCGATGTGACGGGGTGGGCGATGTGACGGGGTGGGTGGGCGATGTGACGGGGTGGGCGATGTGACGGGGTGGGTGGGCGATGTGACGGGGTGGGCGATGTGACGGGGTGGGCGATGTGACGGGGTGGGTGGGCGATGTGACGGGGTGGGTGAGCGATGTGACGGGGTGGGTGGGCGATGTGACGGGGTGGGTGGGCGATGTGACGGGGTGGGTGGGCGATGTGACGGGGTGGGTGGGCGATGTGACGGGGTGGGTGAGCGATGTGACGGGGTGGGCGATGTGACGAGGTGGACGATGTGACGAGGTGGACGATGTGACGGGGTGGGTGGGCGATGTGACGAGGTGGACGATGTGACGGGGTGAGCGATGTGACGGGGTGGGTGGGCGATGTGACGAGGTGGGCGATGTGACAGGGTGAGCGATGTGACGGGGTGGGTGGGCGATGTGACGGGGTGGGCGATGTGACAGGGTGAGCGATGTGACGGGGTGGGTGGGCGATGTGACGGGGTGGGCGATGTGACAGGGTGAGCGATGTGACGGGGTGGGTGGGCGATGTGACGAGGTGGGCGATGTGACAGGGTGAGCGATGTGACGGGGTGGGTGGGCGATGTGACGAGGTGGACGATGTGACGGGGTGAGCGATGTGACGGGGTGGGTGGGCGATGTGACGAGGTGGACGATGTGACGAGGTGGACGATGTGACGGGGTGGGTGGGCGATGTGACGAGGTGGACGATGTGACGGGGTGAGCGATGTGACGGGGTGGGTGGGCGATGTGACGAGGTGGGCGATGTGACAGGGTGAGCGATGTGACGGGGTGGGTGGGCGATGTGACGGGGTGGGCGATGTGACAGGGTGAGCGATGTGACGGGGTGGGTGGGCGATGTGACGAGGTGGGCGATATGACGAGGTGGGCGATGTGACGGGGTGGGTGGGCGATGTGACGAGGTGGGCGATATGACGAGGTGGGCGATGTGACGGGGTGAGCGATGTGACGGGGTGGGTGGGCGATGTGACGATGTGGGCGATATGACGAGGTGGGTGGGCGATGTGACGGGGTGGGCGATGTGACGGGGTGGGCGATGTGACAGGGTGAGCGATGTGACGGGGTGGGTGGGCGATGTGACGGGGTGGGTGGGCGATGTGACGAGGTGGGCGATATGACGAGGTGGGTGGGCGATGTGACGGGGTGGGTGGGCGATGTGACGGGGTGGGTGGGCGATGTGACGGGGTGAGCGATGTGACGGGGTGGGTGGGTGATGTGACGGGGTGGGTGATGTGACGGGGTGGGTGGGTGATGTGACGGGGTGGGCGATGTGACGGGGTGGGTGGGTGATGTGACGGGGTGGGTGATGTGACGGGGTGGGTGGGTGATGTGACGGGGTGGGCGATGTGACGGGGTGAGTGATGTGACGGGGTGGGTGGGCGATGTGACGGGGTGGGCGATGTGACGGGGTGGGTGGGTGATGTGACGGGGTGGGTGATGTGACGGGGTGAGTGATGTGACGGGGTGGGTGGGCGATGTGACGGGGTGGGTGGGCGATGTGACGGGGTGGGCGATGTGACGGGGTGGGCGATGTGACGGGGTGGGTGGGCGATGTGACGGGATGGGTGAGCGATGTGACGGGGTGGGCGATGTGACGGGGTGGGCGATGTGACGGGGTGAGTGATGCGATGTGACGGGATGGGTGAGCGATGTGACGGGGTGGGTGGGCGATGTTACGGGGTGAGTGATGTGACGGGGTGGGTGGGCGATGTTACGGGGTGGGTGGGCGATGTGACGGGGTGAGCGATGTGACGGGGTGGGTGGGCGATGTGACGGGGTGGGCGATGTGACGGGGTGAGCGATGTGACGGGGTGGGTGGGCGATGTGACGGGGTGGGCGATGTGACGGGGTGAGCGATGTGACGGGGTGGGTGGGCGATGTGACGAGGTGGGTGATGTGACGGGGTGGGCGATGTTACGGGGTGAGTGATGTGACGGGGTGGGTGGGCGATGTTACGGGGTGGGCGATGTGACGAGGTGGGCGATGTGACGGGGTGGGCGATGTGACGAGGTGGGTGGGCGATGTGACGGGGTGGGTGGGCGATGTGACGGGGTGGGTGGGCGATGTGACGGGGTGGGTGATGTGACGGGGTGGGCGATGTGACGGGGTGAGCGATGTGACGGGGTGGGTGGGCGATGTGACGAGGTGGACGATGTGACGGGGTGGGTGAGCGATGTGACGGGGTGGGTGGGCGATGTGACGGGGTGGGCGATGTGACGGGGTGAGCGATGTGACGGGGTGGGTGGGCGATGTGACGGGGTGGGCGATGTGACGGGGTGGGTGGGCGATGTGACGGGGTGGGCGATGTGACGGGGTGGGTGGGCGATGTGACGGGGTGGGCGATGTGACGGGGTGGGCGATGTGACGGGGTGGGTGGGCGATGTGACGGGGTGGGTGAGCGATGTGACGGGGTGGGTGGGCGATGTGACGGGGTGGGTGGGCGATGTGACGGGGTGGGTGGGCGATGTGACGGGGTGGGTGGGCGATGTGACGGGGTGGGTGAGCGATGTGACGGGGTGGGCGATGTGACGAGGTGGACGATGTGACGAGGTGGACGATGTGACGGGGTGGGTGGGCGATGTGACGAGGTGGACGATGTGACGGGGTGAGCGATGTGACGGGGTGGGTGGGCGATGTGACGAGGTGGGCGATGTGACAGGGTGAGCGATGTGACGGGGTGGGTGGGCGATGTGACGGGGTGGGCGATGTGACAGGGTGAGCGATGTGACGGGGTGGGTGGGCGATGTGACGGGGTGGGCGATGTGACAGGGTGAGCGATGTGACGGGGTGGGTGGGCGATGTGACGAGGTGGGCGATGTGACAGGGTGAGCGATGTGACGGGGTGGGTGGGCGATGTGACGAGGTGGACGATGTGACGGGGTGAGCGATGTGACGGGGTGGGTGGGCGATGTGACGAGGTGGACGATGTGACGAGGTGGACGATGTGACGGGGTGGGTGGGCGATGTGACGAGGTGGACGATGTGACGGGGTGAGCGATGTGACGGGGTGGGTGGGCGATGTGACGAGGTGGGCGATGTGACAGGGTGAGCGATGTGACGGGGTGGGTGGGCGATGTGACGGGGTGGGCGATGTGACAGGGTGAGCGATGTGACGGGGTGGGTGGGCGATGTGACGAGGTGGGCGATATGACGAGGTGGGCGATGTGACGGGGTGGGTGGGCGATGTGACGAGGTGGGCGATATGACGAGGTGGGCGATGTGACGGGGTGAGCGATGTGACGGGGTGGGTGGGCGATGTGACGATGTGGGCGATATGACGAGGTGGGTGGGCGATGTGACGGGGTGGGCGATGTGACGGGGTGGGCGATGTGACAGGGTGAGCGATGTGACGGGGTGGGTGGGCGATGTGACGGGGTGGGTGGGCGATGTGACGAGGTGGGCGATATGACGAGGTGGGTGGGCGATGTGACGGGGTGGGTGGGCGATGTGACGGGGTGGGTGGGCGATGTGACGGGGTGGGTGGGCGATGTGACGGGGTGGGTGGGCGATGTGACGAGGTGAGTGATGTGCCCCTTGCCCGTTTTACATCGTTCTTTCATCCTTTCTGTAAGTATCAGCTGACAGAAGACGTTGGTTTGAAGGTGGCTTGAGATGGGCATAAAAGTTGTTTTAAGCGGCTTCTCCCAGCATGCCTTTTGTGCAGCATTCAGCAACTAGTGAGTTGGTAGAGGATGTAAGTGAGGTTTTAACCAATTCGTCACATTAAAGGTCGAATGTTTAGCAAATGACATGTGAAGCACTTGCAGCTGAAAGGAATTGTAAACAGACGCATCATTTCTCCCACTTTAGGAAACATGTCAGAGAAAATTCCGCAGGGAACCTTTTAACCACTGACCAAATACGGTACGGTAAGAGCATCACTGACAGATTGGAACTGAACTGAGGGAAGGTGCTGGTCCTTAACCCTTTACACCATAGGTTTTCAAACAAGGTCCCCCCGACCTTTGCAGGTCCGCCATGGAATCTTGCTAATACACTGCGCTGTATTATAAAACCCACTTTCTGCAACAATAATGGTGTGCCCTTGTCAGCGGTTGGGACAGTGGGTGCAGATCTCAAACTCTGAATATTCACATTGGGTCTCTGGGAATGTCAGTGTTTGAGGGATTGACAACATTCGTGGCAGCACGTTTAGCTCTGAGGACGTCCATGACACTGACTTGGTGCATTTTCTCCTGATCTCTTTGCTCACATGGAAGGGGCTGTAAACCTGTCTGGATTCTCCCAATATCCCCTTTCGTACACGCTTTCTCCCAATTCCCAAGTCTTGAGCAGAATTCCTGGCCTCAGCCTGTCTCTCCGTGGGTTCAAGGACACAGATTCTATAAAATAATGCAGCAGCACAAGCAGGTGCTTTGGGACCGTGTATCAAGTGTCTGTCCTCAGCAGCTTGGTACTGGGTGAATTGCCCCATTAATTAACAAACCAGGAAAGTTTATAAATGATCGAGTTCTCCAAGTGAGTAGTTTCTCAGCTGAGTCGGTCAATAGTATACTATCAATGACACTCAATAATCAGTATACTATCAATGACACTCAATAATCAGTATACTATCAATGACACTCAATAATCAGTATACTATCAATGACACTCAATAATCAGTATACTATCAATGACACTCAATAATCAGTATACTATCAATGACACTCAATAATCAGTATACTATCAATGACACTCAATAATCAGTATACTATCAATGACACTCAATAATCAGTATACTATCAATGACACTCAATAATCAGTATACTATCAATGACACTCAATAATCAGTATACTATCAATGACACTCAATAATCAGTATACTATCAATGACACTCAATAATCAGTATACTATCAATGACACTCAATAATCAGTATACTATCAATGACACTCAATAATCAGTATACTATCAATGACACTCAATAATCAGTATACTATCAATGACACTCAATAATCAGTATACTATCAATGACACTCAATAATCAACAGCTTCTCGGCTTCTAACCACGGGTCTCCACCTGGAATGACAACCGCACGTACATTTATACAGTGCCTTTAATGTGGAGAAACGTCCCATAGAGGTGTAATCAGACAAAAAGTGGAGCTGAGCCAGAGAAGGAGATATTAGGAAGGGTGACCAAAAATTTGGTGAAAGAGGTGGGATTTAAGGAGGGTCTTAAAAGATGTGGAGAGATTTAGGTGAGGAATTCCAGTGTAGGGCCGAGACAACCGAAGGGATGGCCACCATTGGTGGGGCATGGGATTTGGTGCAAGTTAAGAGATGGACAGCAGAGTTTTGGATGAGCTGAAAGAGGGTGGAGGATGAGAGGCCAACCAAGAGAGCATTGGAATAGTCGTCTGGAGGTGACAATGGCATGGATGAGGATTTCAGCAGCAGATGGGCTGAGGCAGGGACGGAGACATGTGATGTTATAGAGATGGAAGAAGCCGGTGTTTGTAAAACGTGGTTGGAAGTGTAGCTCGTGGCTGAATAGGGCATTAAGGTCAAGTGCAGGTGTTCAGCCTCAGATGAGGGGGGGATGCAGTTGGAGGTCGAGGGGGGAATGGAGTCAGGGGGTAAGGGGGGATGGAGTCGAGGGGGCGAGGGGGGATGGAGTCGGGGGTTGAGGGGGAATGGAGTCGAGGGTCGAGGGGGGGACGATAACATGAGGGGGGATGGAGTCGGGGGCAAGGGGGGGACAAGAACATGAAGGGGAGATGGAGTCGAGGGCGAGGGAGGGAAACGAGAACACGTTTAAGGGCTTTGGAGAAGAGTGGTTAGAACCAGGATAGTAGTCGGGATGAGCAGGCGTTAAGGATGGGAGCCTTTGAGGAGAGGGCTAGTAACGGCAGTATTTAACGAGGGAAATTGTGCCTGAGCAACGGGAGCACTGGGGCAAATAACAGTAGTTGAGTGATCAGGAATTTTATGGGAAGGAGGTCGAGGGACCAAGAGTTGGGTTTCATAGAGGAGATGGTCCTGCTGAGGATTGAGGTGAAGATGGAGGAGAATTTGCAGAGTGATATAGGGCCAGGACCGGGATGGGGAGGAGGGGATAGCAGTGCAGGCGATCATAATGATAGTCTTGATCTTTGAGATGAAGAACTCCATCAGGTCCTCGCACTTTATGTTGGAAGTGAGGGTGAAGAGGACGGGAGTAGGAGGCCAGAATGGGAAGGGGTAGGAAATCCTACGAGATACTTTGTCATTGACAAGAGGTGGTTGAGATTGTCTTTACCTTGGCAGATGATCCTGAAACAGTAGGGGGATTTGGCCATCAACGGGGAAATATGGTATTCTTTGAGGTGGTCAAGCAGATCTGGAAATTGACCAGACTGGTCATGTGCGCTGGAGTCTATGGTCCTCAGACTGTACTGGTGGAAACTGTATTGGGGGGATGGGAGACTGTAAGTGGCAGAGGGGATAAGCAAGTCAAACGCAGAAGGAAGCATTTGAGTAGGTCAACAGCAGCAGCAACACCATCATGGCTGGAAGGCCAGATTTGAGGGAATTGGGAGTTAGACTGCTAGTAAAGGAGCTAGGAGAAAAATTTTCCCAGGACTAGAGTTTAAGGGTAGTGTGAGAAGTGTTGGTCTGAAGGTGTGGTAAAGGAGAGAGACGAAGCAAATCAGAGATGGCATTGTCAATGAGCGAAACCTTGAAGGTGCGAAAGCCTTCTGTGATGGTCACATCGAGGGGCGGTCTTCAGTCTGCATTGAGGGGCGGTCTTCAGTCTGCATTGAGGGGCGGTCTTCAGTCTGCATTGAGGGGCAGTCTTCAGTCTGCATTGAGGGGCGGTCTTCAGTCTGCATGAGAGAGATTATGTGCAAGGTGAGATTCAGCAAGGGCAAGAGGGCAGATTTGGGACAGTTCAGGTGAAGACTGAAATCACCAAGGATGAAAAGTCTATCAGTGCATAATCTAATGGTGGAGAGAAGGGTGTTGGGTTTAGGATAATCCTTATCCTTCACTTTGATACAGGCACGTGGACTTGAGACAGAGAAACATCTGATTAATAATCTTTATTAATCAATGCAATGATACAAACTCAGCACGCATGAGATTGATATCAATTATACTCAACAAGCAACTAACTCATCGGGACTGACTGCTCATCAAAACTACTTAGAGTTCCTAAAGTACAGTATGCTGTACTTTTTATACTGTTAATTATGTAAGGTAAGTGGGTCCATAGTACGTATAGTTAGTACCTAAGGTTAACACATAAGCTTTAGTGCTCATTAGCAATACTATCTGTTTATTATTCCCTGGACCTTCCAAGCGCAGGATTAGTCAAGGCATGCCTTCAGAATCCTCACTTCCTTATCTTTTCACATTTTTATTACACTGAAGCCTTTCTCTATTCACAAACCCAACACCTCCACCAGACAACTGGGTGCCTGTCCAATAATTAGCATTCCACTCTCAGGCCATCCTTCACTTAACCTCTCGGTCTGAAATCTGCATGCCCAGTGTATGGTTTAATCCAAAGCTGGTGCTGCGGGGTGACTGTGACCTTTACCACTGTCACAGTTGTCCCTACCTATACGATACGGACTATTCTACCTAGCATACATCCTTACAAACGGAGGAAAGCTTGGCAAGGAAATCATTGTGGACCTTGGGAGGGGAGTAGACGAAGAGGATGACTTTCAGTCACCACCACTGACTGGCTTCACCCCCCCACCGTCCGGCTTCATTCCCCACCGTCCGGCTTCACCCCCCACCGTCCGGCTTCACCCCCCACCGTCCGGCTTCACGTCCCACCGTCCGGCTTCATTCATTCCCCACCGTCCGGCTTCATTCATTCCCCACCGTCCGGCTTCATTTCCCACCATCCGGCTTCACGCTCCCAATGTCTGACTTCACCCCCACCAGCCTGGTTTCGCTTACCCGTCTCCCCGTCTGTCTGGCGGTACCACAGGGAGTGTTGCAGACTCTTCATGGGGAATCTGAGGATGAAGCAGTTTGTGTTTTGTTATGTAATTCAGGGCCTGGAGTTGGGAGAGTGTCTGTGAGGGACATGGAGCTCAGGGGCTGTATTTGGAACAAGAGGATGATCTGAAGTCAGGATACTGTCCCAGGCAGCGAGGTGCAGAGTGTGCAGGAAAGAACATAATTGCAAAAATGTCAACGAAAAACTGGTGTAGTCAGATCTACAAACAGGTCCACATTCCAAATTATTTAAAATGTTTAATATTCCTGTTGTTATCGTTCAGCTACAAAACTAAAAACTATTTAAAATGAGCCTCTTGTGTATTTACACTAATTTAAAATCGCAATTTACCGGTCACCTTGTTTTCTAAATGTTAATTTCTTCAGGATTCCTGCAGTGCAGTTCCAGGGAGTATGAAGGAATGCTGGGATTGTCCAAATCTCCTCCTTAAATAGGCACATGGCACTGGTTCAAGCAGCTAATATGGGAAGTCGAGGCTCCAGGCAGCTCAGCACTGGGCTGAATGAGAGCAGTTCCTGCTAAAGGAACTTCAGAGTATTAGTGACATCACTAGGGAATCTTATACTAAAAAAGGAGACATTCCCCTCACAGCAAGTCAGTGACTCAGTGATGGTCTGTGATAGCTCAGGAATGGTCAAACATCAGCAAAAATAGTCTGATTTTCATAGAGGGAAACTATCAGAGTGACATCGCTGTGTACCAGGAACACAATACCTCAGATCATCAAATTATTGATCCTCTTCTTCCTAATCTACTATAAACTGCAACAAATACCACATCACAATGTTCGGCAATCATATTCCATGTTTCTGAGTCTGACTCCCATTCGACTCACTGCTACTCACACACACTGCTACTCACACATTGCTCACTGCTACTCACACACCGCTCACTGCTACTCACACATTGCTCACTGCTACTCACACATTGCTCACTGCTACTCACACATTGCTCACTGCTACTCACACACACCATTCACTGCTACTCACACACACCGCTCACTGCTACTCACACACACCGCTCACTGCTACTCACACACACCGCTCACTGCTACTCACACACACCGCTCACTGCTACTCACACACACCGCTCACTGCTACTCACACACACTACTCACTGCTACTCACACACACCATTCACTGCTACTCACACACACCGCTCACTGCTACTCACACACACCATTCACTGCTACTCACACACACCATTCACTGCTACTCACACACCGCTCACTGCTACTCACACACATTGCTCACTGCTACTCACACACACCATTCACTGCTACTCACACATTGCTCACTGCTACTCACACACACCGCTCACTGCTACTCACACACACCGCTCACTGCTACTCACACACACCGCTCACTGCTACTCACACACACCGCTCACTGCTACTCACACACACCGCTCACTGCTACTCACACACACCATTCACTGCTACTCACACACCGCTCACTGCTACTCACACACACCGCTCACTGCTACTCACACACACCGCTCACTGCTACTCACACATTGCTCACTGCTACTCACACACACCATTCACTGCTACTCACACACACCGCTCACTGCTACTCTCACACACCGCTCACTGCTACTCACACACACCGCTCACTGCTACTCACACATTGCTCACTGCTACTCACACACACCATTCACTGCTACTCACACACACCGCTCACTGCTACTCACACACCGCTCACTGCTACTCACACACACCGCTCACTGCTACTCACACATTGCTCACTGCTACTCACACACACCATTCACTGCTACTCACACACACCGCTCACTGCTACTCACTGCTACTCTCACACACCGCTCACTGCTACTCACACACACCGCTCACTGCTACTCACACATTGCTCACTGCTACTCACACACACCATTCACTGCTACTCACACACACCGCTCACTGCTACTCACACACTGCTCACTGCTACTCACACACACCGCTCACTGCTACTCACATTGCTCACTGCTACTCACACACCGCTCACTGCTACTCACACACACCGCTCACTGCTACTCACACACACCGCTCACTGCTACTCACACATTGTCACTGCTACTCACACATTGCTCACTGCTACTCACACACACCATTCGCTGCTACTCACACACACCGCTCACTGCTACTCACACACACCGCTCACTGCTACTCACACATTGCTCACTGCTACTCACATCTACCGCTCACTGCAGTGTGACTTACAGTAGCCGGTGTCTGTGTCTGAGCTGCGGGATGCCTGTGTCTGAGCTGCGGGATGCCTGTGTCTGAGCTGCGGGATGCCTGTGTCTGAGCTGCGGGATGCCTGTGTCTGAGCTGCGGGATGCCTGTGTCTGAGCTGCGGGATGCCTGTGTCTGAGCTGCGGGATGCCTGTGTCTGAGCGGCGGGGTGTCTGTGTCTGAGCTGCGGGGTGTCTGTCTGTGTCTGAGTTGCAGGATGCCTGTGTCTGAGCTGTGGAGTGTCTGTGTCTGAGCTGTGGGGTGTCTGTGTCTGAGCTGCGAGGTGTCTGTGTCTGAGCTGCGGGGTGTCTGTGTCTGAGCTGCGGGGTGTCTGTGTCTGAGCTGCGGGGTGTCTGTGTCTGAGCTGCGAGTTGTCTGTGTCTGAGCTGCGAGTTGTCTGTGTCTGAGCTGCGAGTTGTCTGTGTCTGAACTGCGGAGTGTCTGTGTCTGAGCTGCGAGTTGTCTGTGTCTGAGCTGCGGAGTGTCTGTGTCTGAGCTGCGAGGTGTCCCGAGTAAGAGCTTTAGCAGCTAATGCCTTATGTCCATATAAAGTCTGAAATCTCCTGAATTGTGTGTTTGTACAATTTGTGCTGGCAGGAGCCTAGGGGGAGTCTGATTGCTCCCAGATTATTCTCTCTAGTCTCCGGACTTCACCAGAGAGGTGCAAGGACTTATAAGGCTGTGTTGTGGTAATCTAAACTCTGTAAAAGCATTCTGATTTACAGTCTGAACCTCACTTTAGTACTAGTGCCATTATTTCATCGGTTTGTAAACTTCAGTCTGCACAGAACGCACTTGTCGTTACTCCACCTCCCAGGGTGGCTGGGTTAACCCCTTGAGGACCAGCTCCCTGGATGGCTGGGTTAACCCCTCGAGGACCAGCTCCCTATTGTATACGGTTTGTCTGGAGAATGGCCTTTTTTTGCTGCCACAATAAACAGCTGATGCCAAGAACTGAAGTTGCTTCCCTCACTTAGTAATGGCTCGAAGTCTAATATTTTGTTGTCACTGTATTATTCCTTCACATTTCAGTACTGAATATTACTATTCCTGATTATTTTTATGCGAACTGTCACATCTTTCTGAACTAAGATGCCAATTAAGTATTCACACAAAAACTCCCTGCAATCCCTTAGGAAACCGGATTATAAGGAATTTCATTTGAATTGTGAAGCTCTATCTTTTTTTATAGAATCATAGAAGGTTACAGCATGGAAGGAGGCCATTCGGCCCATTGAGTCCGCGCCGGCTCTATGCATGAGCAATCCAGCTAGTCCCACTGCCCCGTTCTATCCCCGTAGCCCTGCACATTTTTTCATTTCAAATACTTATCCAGTTCCCTTTTGAAAGCCATGATTGAATCTGCCTCCACCACCCCCTCGGGCAGTGCATTCCAGATCCTAACCACTCGCTGTGTAAAAAAGTTTTTCCTCATGTCACCTTTGGTTCTTGACCCTTCCGCTAATGGGAACAGTTTCTCTCTATCCACTCTGTCTAGACCCTTCATCATTTTGAACACCTCTATCAAATCTCCTCTCAACCTCCTCTGTTCCAAGGAGAACAATCCCAGCCTCTCCAGTTTATCCATGTAATTTAAGTCCCTCATCCCTGGAATCATTCTAGTAAATCTCCTCTGCACCCTCTCTAAGGCCTTCACATCCTTCCTAAAGTGCGGTGCCCAGAACTGGACACAATACTCTAGTTGTGGCCAAACCAGTGTTTTATAAAGGTTCATCATGACTTCCTTGCTTTTGTACTCTATGCCTCTATTTATAAAGCCCAGGACCCCGTATGTTTTTTTAACCACTTTCTCAATCTGCCCTGCCACCTTCCAATGATTTATGCGCATATACCCCCAGATCTCTCTGTTCCTCCACCCCTTTTAGAATTGTGCCCTCTAGTTTATATTGCCTCTCCTAATTTTTCCTACCGAAATGCATCATCTCACATTTTTCCGCGTTAATCTTCATCTGCTACGTGTCTGCCCATGCCACAGAGTGTCTCTAACCACTTGAAGTCCATCACTATCCTCCTCACTGTTCACTACACTTCCAAGTTTTGTGTCATCTGCAAATTTTGAAATTGTGCCCTGTGCTCCCAAGTCATTTATATCAAGAAAAACAGTGGTCCCAGCACTGATCCTGGGGAACACCACTGTACACCTCCCTCCAGTCCGAAAAACAACCACTCACCACTACTCTCTGTTTCCTGTCATTTAGCCAATTCTATATCCATGATGCTACTGCCCTCTTTATTCCATGGGCCGCCAGCTTAATAGCAAGCCTACCACATGGCACTTTATCAAACGCTTTTTGAAAATTCATATACACCACATCAACTACAATGCCCTCATCGACCCTCTCTGTTATCTCATCAAAAAACTCTATCAAGTTGGTTAAACACGATAAGCCTTTAACAAATCCGTGCTGGCTTTCCCTAATCAATCCACACTCGCCCAAAGTGACTGTTAATTCTGTCCTGGATTATCGTTTCTGAAAGTTTCCCCACCACAGAGGTTAAACTGACTGGCCTGTAGTTTCTGGGTTTATCTTTACATCCTTTTTTGAACAAGGGTGTAACATTTGCAATTCCTTAGTCCTCTGGCACCACTCCCGTATCTAAGGATGTCTGGAAGATTATGGCCAGTACCTCCACAATTTCTCCCCTTACTTCCCTCAGCATCCTAGGGTGCATCCCGTCTGGACCGGGTGACTTATCTATTTTAAGTACAGCTAGCTTTTCTAGTACCTCTTCTTTCTCAATTATTAGCCCATCCAGTATCTTAACTATATCTTCCTTTACTGAAACTCTGGCAGCGTTTTCTTCCTTGGTAAAGGACGATGCAAAGTACTCATTTAGTACCTCAACTATGCCCACTGCCTCCATGAGTAGATCTCCTTTATGGTCCCTAATCGGCCCCACCCCTCCTCTTACTACCCGTTTACTGTTAACATGTCTTTAGAAGACTTTTGCGTTCCCTTTTATGTTGGTTGCTAGTCTATTCTCATACTCTCTCTTTGCCCCTCTTATTTGCTTTTTCACTTCAGCTCCAAACTTTCTATATTCTGCCTGGTTCTCACTTGTGTTATCAACCTGACATCTGTCATATGCCGCTTTTTTCCACTTCATCTTATTCTCTATCTCCTTTGTCATCCAGGGAGTTCTGGCTTTTGTTGTCCTAACTTTTTCCCTCATTGGAATGTACCTACACTGTACCCGAATCATCTCCTCTTTAAAGGCCGCCCACTGTTCAATTACAGTTTTGCCTGCCAATCTATGATTCCCATTTACCCGGGCCAAATCTGTTCTCATCCCACTGAAATTGGCCCTCCTCCAATTGAGTATTTTTACTTTAGAGTGGACAGAGTCCTTTTCCATAGCTATTCTAAACCTTATGATACCATTATCGCTGCTCCCTAAATGCTCTCCCACTGACACTTGCTCCACTTGGCCCATCTCATTCCCTGGAACCATGTCCAGCAATGCCAGAAACGGACTGGTTGAGAAAGTTATCCTGAACACATTTCAAAAATTCCTCCACCTCTTTGCCCCTTATATTATTGTCATCCCAGTCTATGTTAGGATAGTTGAAATCCCCCGTTATCACTACTCTATGGCTTTTGCACCTCTCTGTAAATTCCCTGCAATTCTGCTCCTCTATATCCTTCCCACTAGTTGGTGGCCTATAGAATACACCCAGTATTGTAACGGCACCTCTATTGTTTGTTAACTCTAACCAAATAGATTCTGTTCTTGACCTCTCCAGGACACCCTCTCTCTCCAGCACTGCAATATTCTCCTTAATCAATACTGCCACCACCCCACCCCACTTCTTTCCTTCCCTATCTTTCCTGAACACCTTGTATCCAGGAATATTTAGTACCCAATCATGCCCTTTTTTGAGCCAGGTCTCTGTTATTGCCATAACATTGTATTTATATCGCGCCTTTCATGACCTCAGGACGCCCTAAAGCGCTTCACGGCCAATGAAGTAATTTGAAGCATAGTCACTTATGTAATGTAGAGAAACGCAGCAGCCAATTTATGCACAGCAAGGTCCCACAAACAGCAATGAGATAATGACCAGATAATCTGTTTTAATGATGTTGGTTGAGGGATAAATATTGACCAGGACACCGAAGTTCTTTGAATAGTGTCGTGGGATCTTTTACGTCCTCCTGAGAGGGCAGACGGGGCCTCAGTTTAATATCTCATCCGAAAGACGGCACCTCTGACAGTGCAGCACTCCCTCAGTACCACCCCTCCGATAGTGCAGCACGCTCTCGGTACTGCCCCTCCGACAGTGCAGCACTCCCTCAGTACTGCCCCTCCGACAGTGCAGCACTCTCTCGGTACTCCCCCTCCGACAGTGCACCACTCCCTCGGTACTGCCCCTCCGACAGTGCACCACTCCCTCGGTACTCCCCCTCCGACAGTGCACCACTCCCTCGGTACTGCCCCTCCGACAGTGCACCACTCCCTCGGTACTGCCCCTCCGACAGTGCACCACTCCCTCGGTACTGCCCCTCCGACAGTGCACCACTCCCTCGGTACTGCCCCTCCGACAGTGCAGCACTCCCTCAGTGCTGACCCTCCGACAGTCCAGCACTCCCTCGGTACTGCCCCTCCGACAGTGCAGCACTCCCTCGGTACTGCCCCTCTGACAGTGCACCACTCCCTCGGTACTGCCCCTCCGACAGTGCAGCACTCCCTCGGTGCTGACCCTCCGACAGTGCAGCACCCTCTCGGTACGGACCCTCCGACAGTGCAGCACCCTCTCGGTACTGCCCCTCTGACAGTGCACCGCTCCCTTGGTACTGCCCCTCCGACAGTGCAGCACCCTCGCGGTACGGACCCTCCGACAGTGCAGCACCCTCTCGGTACGGACCCTCCGACAGTGCAGCACCCTCTCGGTACTGCCCCTCTGACAGTGCACCGCTCCCTTGGTACTCCCCCTCCGATAGTGCAGCACTCCCTCGGTACTGCCCCTCCGACAGTGCAGCACTCCCTCGGCACTGCCCCTCCGACAGTGCAGCGCTCCCTCGGTACTGCCCCTCCGACAGTGCAGCGCTCCCTCGGTACTGCCCCTCCGACAGTGCAGCGCTCCCTCGGTACTGCCCCTCCGACAGTGCAGCGCTCCCTCGGTACTGCCCCTCCGACAGTGCAGCGCTCCCTCGGTACTGCCCCTCTGACAGTGCAGTGCTCCTCGGTACTGCCCCTCCGACAATGCAGCGCTCCCTCTGTACTGCCCCTCCGACAGTGCAGCGCTCCCTCTGTACTGCCCCTCCGACAGTGCAGCGCTCCCTCTGTACTGCCCCTCCGACAGTGCAGCGCTCCCTCGGTACTGCCCCTCCGACAGTACAGCGCTCCCTCGGTACTGCCCCTCCGACAGTGCAGCGCTCCCTCGGTACTGCCCCTCCGACAGTGCAGCGCTCCCTTGGTACTGCCCCTCCAACAGTGTAGCGCTCCCTCGGTACTGCCCCTCTGACAGTGCAGCGCTCCCTCTGTACTGCCCCTCTGACAGTGCAGCGCTCCCTCGGTACTGCCCCTCCGACAGTGCAGCGCTCCCTTGGTACTGCCCCTCCAACAGTGTAGCGCTCCCTCGGTACTGCCCCTCTGACAGTGCAGTGCTCCTCGGTACTGCCCCTCTGACAATGCAGCGCTCCCTCTGTACTGCCCCTCCGACAGTGCAGCGCTCCCTCTGTACTGCCCCTCCGACAGTGCAGCGCTGCCTCGGTACTGCCCCTCCGACAGTGCAGCGCTCCCTCGGTACTGCCCCTCCGACAGTGCACCACTCCCTCGGTACTCCCCCTCCGACAGTGCACCACTCCCTCGGTACTGCCCCTCCGACAGTGCACCACTCCCTCGGTACTGCCCCTCCGACAGTGCACCACTCCCTCGGTACTGCCCCTCCGACAGTGCACCACTCCCTCGGTACTGCCCCTCCGACAGTGCAGCACTCCCTCAGTGCTGACCCTCCGACAGTCCAGCACTCCCTCAGTACTGCCCCTCCGACAGTGCAGCACTCCCTCGGTACTGCCCCTCTGACAGTGCACCACTCCCTCGGTACTGCCCCTCCGACAGTGCAGCACTCCCTCGGTGCTGACCCTCCGACAGTGCAGCACCCTCTCGGTACTGCCCCTCTGACAGTGCACCGCTCCCTTGGTACTGCCCCTCCGACAGTGCAGCACCCTCTCGGTACGGACCCTCCGACAGTGCAGCACCCTCTCGGTACGGACCCTCCGACAGTGCAGCACCCTCTCGGTACTGCCCCTCTGACAGTGCACCGCTCCCTTGGTACTCCCCCTCCGATAGTGCAGCACTCCCTCGGCACTGCCCCTCCGACAGTGCAGCACCCTCTCGGTACTGCCCCTCCGACAGTGCAGCACTCCCTCGGCACTGCCCCTCCGACAGTGCAGCACCCTCTCGGTACGGACCCTCCGACAGTGCAGCACCCTCTCGGTACTGCCCCTCCGACAGTGCACCGCTCCCTCGGTACTGCCCCTCCGACAGTGCAGCGTTCCCTCGGTACTGCCCCTCCGACAGTGCAGCGCTCCCTCGGTACTGCCCCTCCGACAGTGCAGCGCTCCCTCGGTACTGCCCCTCCGACAGTGCAGCGCTCCCTCGGTACTGCCCCTCCGACAGTGCAGCGCTCGCTCGGTACTGCCCCTCCGACAGTGCAGTGCTCCCTCGGTACTGCCCCTCTGACAGTGCGGTGCTCCTCGGTACTGCCCCTCCGACAATGCAGCGCTCCCTCTGTACTGCCCCTCCGACAGTGCAGCGCTCCCTCTGTACTGCCCCTCCGACAGTGCAGCGCTCCCTCGGTACTGCCCCTCCGACAGTGCAGCGCTCCCTCGGTACTGCCCCTCCGACAGTGCAGCGCTCCCTCGGTACTGCCCCTCCGACAGTGCAGCGCTCCCTCGGTACTGCCCCTCCGACAGTGCAGCGCTCCCTCGGTACTGCCCCTCCAACAGTGTAGCGCTCCCTCGGTACTGCCCCTCTGACAGTGCAGCGCTCCCTCGGTACTGCCCCTCTGACAGTGCAGTGCTCCTCGGTACTGCCCCTCTGACAATGCAGCGCTCCCTCTGTACTGCCCCTCCGACAGTGCAGCGCTCCCTCTGTACTGCCCCTCCGACAGTGCAGCGCTGCCTCGGTATTGCCCCTCCGACAGTGCAGCGCTCCCTCGGTACTGCCCCTCCGACAGTGCAGCGCTCCCTCGGTACTGCCCCTCCGACAGTGCAGCACTCCCTCGGTACTGCACTAGAGTGGGGTCAGCCTGGATATCGGCTCATGTCTCTGGAGTGGGATTTGAACCCATGACCGAAGCGCAAGTGCTCCCGCTGAGCCACGACTCACACTTACAATATTTTAAGAGTCTTGCTTACAGCAGGAGCTGTCACACTTCCTTTAACTCTTTGTCTAAAACTTCCCACAATGATTTTCTGTAACACTTTTGAGTCACACTTAAATCGTAGTCCAGTCTATTTTACCACAAGAGTTTGGATTATTCCTCCCATATGCTTGTAACTTAATACCTATCTCTGGGAGACCCTAAATTTCTCTCCCGTCTAAATTAACCATCTTCCTAGATAACAAAAAACAATCTCTTTAAGTCTGTCCCATCCCATTCAGAAAGAACATAATCAGCCAGAAAACTGAATACAGACCTTTCAGTAACAACATAACATATCCAACAAATGCACAAGGCCCTGACACAAACTGGAAAAGCTGACTCTTGTCTCATGGCAGATACAGAAAGGCTCATCTGTCTCACAAAAGTGTGGCATTATGAGGTAGAATCATAATATCAGTGATGCTCTATGATGTTTGCAAGAAATCACAAAAATTCTTTATATTCTGTCAAAAACGACACCAATGCCAACTCAAGCTATGTTAGGGGAGGTGAGAAGACCCATCTAACCTCTGCTGCAACACCTGGTCTAGTCCAATTTGGTCCAATACGTTAGCCACTGTCAACATGAGACTAATTGGGAATCCAGATGTGATTAGTTGCAATTCTGATTAGAAAGATGTTTAGGATACACAGGGTTAATCTGTTCAAAAAGGCACAATGTTTAAAATGCCAGATTTTCAGTGAATTGGAAGCACACTTTATTTGGAGATCAGTTTCCCACTGGGATTTCTTATTGAACTCTGACAGATTCCCAGAATACCTGTTGGAGAAACTCTCTGCTCCGCTGATAAATCTTACAATAAAACAATTTCTTGGCCTTCTCCTCAGGGACAACTTCCTTGGAGCAGTGACGTGCACTGTTACCCGGAACTGCCCTTTGAAGGTGAAGATATTCTGTGAATATCTATTCCACTGGGAATGTGAGTGAAGAAGCCTCTATGGTTTTGAATATTCCTAACTCACTGAATTTGGTTCAGGTTTACTCTTTTTTAATTCGTTCATGGGATGTGGGTTTCGCTGGCGAGGCCGGCATTTATTGCCCATCCCTAATTGCCCTTGAGAAGGTGGTGGTGAGCCGCCTTCTTGAACCGCTGCAGTCTGTGTGGTGAAGGTTCTCCCACAGTGCTGTTAGGAAGGGAGTTCCAGGATTTTGACCCAGCGACGATGAAGGAACGGCGATATATTTCCAAGTCAGGATGGTGTGTGACTTGGAGGGGAACGTGCAGATGGTGTTGTTCCCATGTGCCTGCTGCTCTTGTCCTTCTAGGTGGTAGAGGTCGCAGGTTTGGGAGGTGCTGTCGAAGAAGCCTTGGTGAGTTGCTGCAGTGCATCCTGTGGATGGTACACACTGCAGCCACGGTGCGCCGGTGGTGAAGGGAGTGAATGTTTAGGTTGGTGGATGGGGTGCCAATCAAGCGGGCTGCTTTGTCCTGGATGGTGTTGAGCTTCTTGAGTGTTGTTGGAGCTGCACTCATCCAGGCAAGTGGAGAGTATTCTATCACACTCCTGACTTGTGTCTTGTAGATGGTGGAAAGGCTTTGGGGAGTCAGGAGGTGAGTCACTTGCCGCAGAATACCCAGCCTCTGACCTGCTCTTGTAGCCACAGTATTTATGTGGCTGGTCCAGTTAAGTTTCTGGTCAATGGTGACCCCCAGGATGTTGATGGTGAGGGATTCGGTGATGGTAATGCCGTTGAATGTCAAGGGGAGGTGGTTAGACTCTCTCTTGTTGGAGATGGTCATTGCCTGGCACTTGCTTGGCGCAAATGTTTCTTGCCACTTATCAGCCCAAGCCTGGATGTTGTCCAGGTCTTGCTGCATGCAGGCTCGGACTGCTTCATTATCTGAGGGGTTGCGAATGGAACTGAACACAGTGCAATCATCAGCAAACATCCCCATTTCTGACCTTATGATGGAGGTTCCTTGATCTTACCCCTAGGTGGTGTCATCACTATTGAGACTCCATCATTTTTCCATATTTTGTATCAGTTTAAATTAGTTCAGTAATTGGCTTGAACTTCAGACTGGCTGCGTAATATTAGTCTATTAAACACTCAATTCCTATTTTATGGCGAATGACTCAAGATATTTTTGGGCCTCAGCTTGAAGCATTTTCAATTTCTGTGAAAATCTGCCCCATTTTGCCAAAGATTTAAGCTTAGCAGATCCCAGCTCCTCAGAGAAGCCTGGTTAATTACAGGGACTGCCCAGAGAAAGCTGGTTCATTACAGGGACTGCCCAGAGAAAGCTGGTTCATTACAGGAATTGCCCAGAGAAAGTTGGTTCATTACAGGAATTGCCCAGAGAAAGCTGGTTCATTACAGGGACTGCCCAGAGAAAGCTGGTTCATTACAGGGACTGCCCAGAGAAAGCTGGTTCATTACAGGGACTGCCCAGAGAAAGCTGGTTCATTACAGGGACTGCCCAGAGAAAGCTGGTTCATTACAGGCATTGCCCAGAGAAAGCTGGTTCATTACAGGCATTGCCCAGAGAAAGTTGGTTCATTACAGGCATTGCCCAGAGAAAGTTGGTTCATTACAGGAATTGCCCAGAGAAGCCTGGTGCATTACAGGAACTGCCCAGAGAAGCCTGGTGCATTACAGGAGCTGTCCAGAGAAGCCTGGTTAATTACAGGAACTGCCCAGAGAAAGCTGGTTCATTACAGGCATTGTCCAGAGAAAGCTGGTTCATTACAGGCATTGTCCAGAGAAAGCTGGTTCATTACAGGCATTGTCCAGAGAAAGCTGGTTCATTACAGGAGCTGCCCAGAGAAAGCTGGTGCATTACAGGAGCTGCCCAGAGAAAGCTGGTGCATTACAGGAGCTGGACTGGCTGCTTTCCCTAAAGAGCAGAACTCTCCTGCTGACATCCTGCAAATTTCAGATTTTTTCTATCTAACTCTGAAATGTTGATGTGAAATCAAACCAATCTCTGATCAGATCCAACACAAACAGACAAGATGGAAAAACTGACGACACTTTCTCAAATTCCAATAGGCGGGAGTCACTGGCATTGTTAGCTAGACTGTGTCCTGATTGGCTGTCTTCTGAACCAATAGGACAGGTCTTTCTGACCCAAATAATTCAAGAGTTTGAAAAGTTTTGGGAATTTTGTGGGACTCTCAGAACTGACGAGAGTGAGAGCAGGTGCTTGTTCGTGGGGATTTTAAGCTTGTAACAAACCTGATCATACAGCTCAGAGATGTCAGTGCATTTCAACAAGGGACCTGCATACGGACTGACTGCTGAGGTGAATCGCAAGGTAGGGACTAGCCTTTCCTTTCACGTGTACTAAAATTGTGTGAGTACAGAATAAGGGAAGCTACCTGAATATTGCTGGGTAACGACAAGCTCCCAAGACATTTTATCTACAATTCTGATCGGCTTTATTAATATTGGGTTGTGATTAGAGACTCACAGATAACTGCTAAAGGTTTCTGCTCTGTTCACATAAGTAAACTGACATGTGGTAATCTCTACAAACATTCCTTTAAATATTAGCTAGCTCGATGAATCAGATTCGAAGAGGAGTTGGGAAATGAGTGTCCAAAACAGTCAGAGAAATGCAGAGTTAAGATAAACCAAACAGGAGAGATTTAACCTCCTGAAACATTGGGATCCACAGGACCTGCACCACAGCCAGTAGTCAGCAATTAAAGAGCAGATGTGGCGTGGCTCCAGTCTGCGTCTGGTGTCTGGGGGAGGGAACCTCTTGTATGTTTTATCTGTGTTATTACAAACCATCACTCAGAGTTTACAAAGTGGGGGCAGCTGTGAGTTCTTCAGTCCCTGAAACTTCCAGTTTATAAATATTTCCACTTTGGATGTATCTGTGATTTCTGCGTCTCACTGGGACTAATATTAATACAGTTTAACTGCAGTCTTACTGACAATAGTGGAACTATTACTGTGTACAAAAGGCTGAAGGAGGATGGAAGTTAAGTGAAGGAACAATAGCTGGACTATGGACACCACTGAGTGCAGTGCAGAAACAACTGGTATAACAACTTATTCAAATGAAAAATTTTGGCAGCAATTCTTTCCTAACTTAAATTTTCAGTTGCACTCTGCTCTTCATATTTCATTCTATTTGAATCATTTTCTGTGCGAGCGAATGGATGTTAGTTCTTCAGAATTAAACAGTTTCCTACTTTTGGCATCGCTGTTAAACGTTTCCAGGGCAGGTACAGCACAAGTTAGATACAGAGTAAAGCTCCCTCTACACTGTCCCATCAAACATTCCCAGGGCAGGTACAGCACAGGTTAGATACAGAGTAAAGCTCCCTCTACACTGTCCCATCAAACATTCCCAGGGCAGGTACAGCACAGGTTAGATACAGAGTAAAGCTCCCTCTACACTGTCCCATCAAACATTCCCAGGGCAGGTACAGCACAGGTTAGATACAGAGTAAAGCTCCCTCTACACTGTCCCGTCAAACACTCCCAGGGCAGGTACAGCACAGGTTAGATACAACAACTTGAATTTATATAGTGACTTTAATGTAGTAAAACATCCCAAAGCGCTTCACAGGAGCGATCAAACAAAATATGACTCTGAGCCACATAAGGAGATATTAGGGCAGGTGACCAAAAGCTTGGTCAAAGAGGTGGGTTTTAAGGAGTGTCTTATAGAGGAGAGAGAGGTGGAGAGGCTTAGGGAAGGAATTCCAGAGCTTAAGGCCCAGGCAGCTGAAAGCACGGCCACCAATGGTGCAGCGATTAAAATCGGGGATGCACAAGAGACTAGAATTGGAGGAGCGCAGAGATCTCTGAGGATTGTTAGGCTGGAGGAGGTTACAGAGGTAGGGAGGGGCGAGGCCATGGAGAGATTTGAAAACAAGGATGACAATTTTTAAATCGAGGCACTGCTGGTTCGGGAACCAATGTAGGTCAGCGAGCACAGGTGTGATGGGTGAATGGGACTTGATGCGAGTTAGGATACTTGCAGCAGAGTTTTGGATGAGCTCAAGTTTACGGAGGTGGAAGATGGGAGGCTGGCTTGGAGAGCAATGGAATAGTCAAGTCTAGAGGTAACAAAGTTTTGATGATGGAGAGGATATTGGGTCAGAAGCTCAGCTCGAGGTCAAATTGCATGCCAAGGTTGCGAACGGTCTGGTTCAGCCTCAGACAGGGGCAGGGAGAGAGATGGAGTCAGTGGCTAGGACCGAAGACAATGGCTTTGATCTTCCCAATATTTAATTGGTGGAAATACTGGATGTAGGACTAACAGCATGACGAATCAGAGGCAGTGGAGGGATGGAGAGGTGGTGGTTTTTTTTTATTCGTTCATGGGATGTGGGCGTCGCTGGTGAGGCCGGTATTTATTGCCCATCCCTAATTACCCTTGAGAAGGTGGTGGTGTGCTGCCTTCTTGAACCGCTGCAGTCCGTGTGGTGAAGGTTCTCCCACAGTGCTGTTAGGAAGGGAGTTCCAGGATTTTGACCCAGCGACGATGAAGGAACGGCGATATGTTTCCAAGTCAGGATGGTGTGTGACTTGGACTGTGACAGGGCGGAAACCTGATTGGTGAGGTATGACAGCGTACATATGGAACCTGACGTCGTGTTCTCGGATGATGTCAACGAGGGGCAATATGTAGATAAGAAATAGGAGGGGGCCAAGGATAAATCCTTGGGGGACTCCAGAGGTAACGGTGCGGGATAAGAAGCCATTGCAAGTAATTCTCTGGCTACGACTGGATAGATAGGAACAGAACCAGGCGAGTGCAGTCCCACCCAGCTGGACAACAAAGGAGAGGCGTTGGAGGAGGATGGTGTGGTCAAATGTGTCAAAGGCTGCAGACAGGTCGAGAAGGATGAGGGGGGATAGTTTACCACGGTCACAGTCACATAGGATGTCATTTGTGACTTTGATAAGGGCCGTTTCAGTACTGTGGCAGGGCGGAAACCTGATTGAAGGAATTCAAACATGGAGTTGCGGGAAAGATGGGCACGAATTTGGGAAGCGACAAAACGTTCAAGGACTTTGGAGAGGAAAGGGAGGTTGGAGATGGGTCAGTCATTTGCAAGGACAGAGGGGTCACAAGGGTTGGTTTTTTTGAGGAGGGACTGATGACTGTATACTTGAATACTGGGGAGGAGAGGTGGGTTGGCATTTCAGACATAGACAGTTCTGGTGGGGAGAGGGTGACCTATTTCCGAGATGTTGCCCGGTTATTTGTTCTATGGAACTGGAACTATTTTTTTCTTTTACATGGAATGTACAGCACAGAAACAGGCCATTTGGCCCAACAGGTCCATGCTGTTTATGCTCCACATGAGCCTCCTCCCACCCTACTTCATCTAACCTTCTATTCCTTTCTCCCTCATGAGTTGATCTAGCTTCCCCTTAAATACATCTATGCTAATCACCTCAACTACTCCATGTGGTAGCGAGTTCCACATTCTAACCACTCTCTGGGTAAAGAAGTTTCTCCTGAATTCCCTATTGGATTTATAAGTGACTATCTTATGTTTGTGGCCCCTAGTTCTGGTCTTCCCCACAAGTAGAAACATCTTCTCTAAGTCTACCCTATCGAATCCTTTCATAATCTTAAAGACCTCAATCAGGTCTTCCCTCAGTCTTCTGTTTTCTAGAGAAAAGAGCCCCAACCTGCTCAATCTTTCCTGATAGGTCTAACCTCTCAGTTCTGGTATCATCCTAGTAAATCTTTTTTGCACCTTCTCAAGTGCCTCTATATCCAGTACTCCAAGTGTGGTCTAACCAAGGTTCTATACAAGTTTAACATAACTTCTCTGCTTTTCAATTACATCCCTCTAGAAATGAACCTCAGTGCTTGGTTTGCTTTTTTTTTTAATGGTCTTACTAACCTGTGTTGCTACTTTTAGTGGCTTGTGCATCTGTACCCGCAGATCCTTCTGCTCCTCTATCCCATTTAGACTCTTATTATCCAAGGAGTATGTCCTACCAAAATGCACCACCTCACACTTCTCTACATTGAAATTCATTTGCCAATTACATGGTCACTCTGCAAGTTTATTAATGTCTTTCTGTATTTTGTCGCTGTCCTCCTCGGTATTAACTACATCCCCCCAATTTGGTGTCGTCAACAAATTTTGAAATTGTACTTCTGACTCCAAATTGTTTATGTAAATGGTGAACAACAGTGGTCCCAGCACCAATCCTTGTTGAACACCACTCCCTAACTTTTGCCAGTCTGAGTAACTACCTTTAACTCTGTTTTCTGTTTTGTAGCCAACTTGCTATCCATTCTGCGACTTGTCCCCTGACTCCACATGCTCTGACCTTAGTCATGAATCTACTATGCGGTACCTTATTGAAGGCCTTTTGAAAATCCAAATATATTACATCTACTGTATTACCCTTGTCTACCCTTTCTGTTACTTCTTCAAAGAATTCAATGAAGTTGGTCAAACATGACCTTCCCTTTTGAAATCTATGCTGACTGTTCTTTATTATATTTTCAGTTTTTAGATTTTTTCTATTACATCTTTGAGTAAGGATTCCATTATCTTTCCTACCACCGACATTAAGGTAATTGCTCTACAGTTCCCTGGACTGGTTCCATCTCCCTTTTTAAATACAGGAATCAGATTAGCTGTCCACCAGTCCTCTGGCACAATTCTCTTTTGTAATGAATTTATATATATATGTAATAGTCCATCTGCTATCTCTTCCCTAGCTTCTTTTAATATGCACGGATGCAATCCATCTGGACCAGGGGTTTTATCCTCTTTAAGTTTGATTAGTTTATTAGTTATATCCCCCCATCTTAAATGTCTCTATCGAAGATTTCTCCCCCATCTTCTTGGTGTGGTCCTGTCCCTTTGTCCCCGGTGTGAACCTGTCCCATGTCCTTCACTGTCTCCACTAGTTGCAGATTCTTTGTTTCTTTTAATATCCTTTGTTATATCATCTAACCATTTTCTATTAAGAAGTGTACAGGTCATTCAACCCATTAACTTCCACTATGATTTGAGTATTTGTTGTTTCTCCCCTCCCCCAACCCTAGTAAAATGCCTTCAGTTTTGACAAAGGATTACATCCAAAATATGAACCTGTCTTTTCTTTCAGATGCTTTGTGACTTTTGTATTTCCAGCATTTTCTGTACTTGAAATAGAATAGAATTTTTTAGTAGAGCTGTCTTTTCTCTTTGCCAATTCTGACCGATCTGCTGTGTACTTCCAGTAATTTTTTGATATTTCTTGAGCTGTTGGAAGAGCCGCCCAAAGTACGAGAGCAGGATCCAAATCCTGGGCTTCACACACACTTAAGTTGTTGCGAGATGTATTTGGCACAAGAGGAAAGCAAGCTCCTTGGAGGCAGCTTTAGAAATGGAGGAGATGTAGGAGCTCCACTTGAGATCAGAGGATATAGTGAGGCAAAGAGTGTCAATAACGTTGGTGAGACTTGTGAAAGATGTGAAGAATTGAAAAAAACCACGGTTTTCATTGTCCTATTAAAGTGCTCAGAGAATACCAAGTTGTAGTGAATTAGTCTGTACATAGCGGGAGGGCGGGAGGTGGTGAGCACGGAGGGAGGGCGGGAGGTGGTGAGCACGGAGGGAGGGCGGGAGGTGGTGAGCACGGAGGGAGGGCGGGAGGTGGTGAGCACGGAGGGAGGGCGGGAGGTGGTGAGCACGGAGGGAGGGCGGGAGGTGGTGAGCACGGAGGGAGGGCGGGAGGTGGTGAGCACGGAGGGAGGGCGGGAGGTGGTGAGCACGGAGGGAGGGCGGGAGGTGGTGAGCACGGAGGGAGGGCGGGAGGTGGTGAGCACGGAGGGAGGGCGGGAGGTGGTGAGCACGGAGGGAGGGCGGGAGGTGGTGAGCACGGAGGGAGGGCGGGAGGTGGTGAGCACGGAGGGAGGGCGGGAGGTGGTGAGCACGGAGGGAGGGCGGGAGGTGGTGAGCACGGAGGGAGGGCGGGAGGTGGTGAGCACGGAGGGAGGGCGGGAGGTGGTGAGCACGGAGGGAGGGCGGGAGGTGGTGAGCACGGAGGGAGGGCTGGAGGTGGTGAGCACGGAGGGGGGGCTGGAGGTGGTGAGCACGGAGGGAGGGAGGGAGGACTGGAGGTGGTGAGCATGGAGGAAACTAATAAATGGAGGGAAATAAACAGGTTGGATTATGAGATGAGTGAAGGGCAGCTGAAGGAATAGAGTGCGAGAGGACAGAGCACTGGGCACTCCTAAGATGGTGGGGGAAAAAAAATCGGAGGGTGAGCCAGAAAATACCTCATGGATAGAGCAACTGAACCGAAAACTAGTTAAATGCAAGACTATGCCACATTACATTAGAAGCCATGGGGGACTGAGGCCAGAGGTTATACTATCCAAGATCTGAAGTCTGTCTCTTCTGTGTTTCTCTCACCTTGCCTGCGTTCTCTGCCTCTCTACAAATACAACAATCTGCATTTATATAGTGCCTTCATCATACAAAAATGTCCCAAGACACTTCACAGAAGCGTAATTAGAAAAAAATGGACCAAAATGAGCCAAAGGAGGAGATATTAGGAGGGATGACCAAAAACTTGATCAAAGAGGTGGGTTTTACGGAGGAGAGGGAGGTGGAGAGGAAGAATGTGGCTGAATGATGGGGTGAAGGGAGGGATATACAAGAGGCCTGAGTCGGACGCTCGGAGAGTTCTTGGGAAGGGGGTTGTAGGGCTGGAGGAGGTTAGAGACAGGGAGGATTTCAGCAGATGGGCTGAGGCAAGGGGCCAGTGGAGGCCTTTTATTGCTCTCTAGTTTCTCTCTCCCTGCCATGAAGGGATTTAAACACGAGAATGAGAATTTTTAATTTGTGGCACTACACAAACAGCACCCGGTACAAATATCAGCACCGTGTGTTGAATGGTTTCACCTGGACCTAAATCTGATGTCTGACCCACAGATTGCCCAGAAGTACGACTCACAGAAAGATGACGATATTCGGAGGTGGATTGAAGATGTAACTGGAGCAACTCTTACAGAGAACCTAATGGAGGGGCTGAAAAATGGAGTCATACTGTGCGAGTAAGCAAAACTATCAGAAATATCCGAGCCACAGTTCAAAGAACAGAGGTATCCAAGTCTAGAAATCATAAGACCCAACCTGCATTTGCAGCAAGCTCACCACAGCATCAGTGTGTGTGCATGAATCACCTACCACAGCAACTCGACATTTTCTACAGGTAACGCCAGGCAGTGCCACCCTACCCTAACCTGTAATGCCCAGCAGTACCTCTCTACACCATCCTGTAATGCCAGGCAGTGCCATCCTGCCCCATCCTGTAATGCCTTGTAGTGCCAACCTGCCCCATCCCGTAATGCCTTCCACTGCCAACCTGCCCCATCCCGTAATGCCTTGCAATGCCAACCTGCCCCATCCCGTAATGCCTTGCACTGCCAACCTGCCCCATCCTGTAATGCCTTGCACTGCCAACCTGCCCCATCCTGTAATGCCTTGCAGTGTGCAGCCTCAGTACTGGCCTGGTGAAATATTATTTTACAAAAGAACTCCATCACTGTAAGTATTTCCCTCTGTTATATTCACATTTAAAATACAATTAGTTTTCATCCTGTATTTCCTTCTCTTTAAGGCTCATTAACAAACTACAACCTGGCTCAGTGAGGAAGATTAGTGACTCCCCACAGAACTGGCATCAGGTGATGTGTTAACGATTTAAAACGTTTCTGTACATGGCATTCATAGGCAACTGACTGGCATTGTGTGCAAGTATGGACTGTTAGCAGCCTGAATGCCCTATGCTTTGATTGGTTAGTTTTTCAAAAACGCCATGGCCCTTATCTACAACATCAATAAGCAGAAACAGTGAGTCTACACACACACCTGTCAAATATTCAGCTTGTATCATATTTTGCTGAATTGAAGCATCATCAGCCACATTAGCACCTGGAACCCCAGACAGGGGCGCTCAGCTCATCTAGCCCTCATTTAAATTAACAATCTTTTAAATATCTATTTGTTCTCGGGATCTCGGAGGTGAACAGTGGTGTTCCCCAGGGGTCAGTACTAGGACCATTGCTTTTCTTGATATATATTAATGACTTAGACTTGGGTGTACAGGGCACAATTTCAAAATTTGTAGATGACACAAAACTTGCAAGGGTAGTGAACAGTGAGGAGGATAGTGATAGACTTCAAGAGGATACAGACAGGCTGGTGAAATGGGCAGACATGTGGCAGATGAAATTCAATGCAGAAAAGTGTGAAGTGAAACATTTTGGTAGGAAGAACGAGGAGAGGCAATATAAACTAAAGGGTACAATTTTTAAAGGGGAGCAGGAACAGAGAGATCTGGGGGTATATGTGCATAAATTGTTGAAGGTGGCAGGGCGGGTTAAGAAAAAGGTTAAGAAAGCATACGGCATCCTGGGCTTTATAAACAGAGGCAGAGAGTACAAAAGCAAGGAGGATATGATGAACCTTTATAAAACACTGGTTCCGCCACAACTGGAGTATTGTGTCCAGTTCTGGGCACCGCACTTTAGGAAAGATGTGAAGGCCTTACAGAGGATGCAGAAGAGATTTACTAGAATGATTCCAGGGATGAGGGACTTCAATTACGTGGATAGACTGGAGAAGTTGGGGTTGTTCTCCTTAGAGCAGAGAAGGTTGAGAGGAGATCAGATAGAAGTATTCAAAACCATGAGGGGTCTAGACAGAGTAGATAGAGAGAAACTGTTCCCAATGGCAGAAGGGTCAAGAACCAGAGAACATAGATTTAAGGTGATTGGCAAAAGAACCAAAGGCGACATGAGAAAACTTTTTTTTTAAAAACACAGCGAGTGATTAGGATCTGGAATGCACTGCCCGAGGGGGTGGTGGAGGCAGATTCAATCATGGCTTTCAAAAAGGAATTGGATAAGTACTCAAAGGGAAAAAATTTGCAGGGCTACAGGGATACGGCGGGAAGTGGAACTAGCTGGATTTGCTCTTGCAGAGAGCCGGGATGGGCTCAAAGGGCCGAATGGCCTCCTTTCGTGTTGTAACCATTCTATAATTCTATGTGGGCGACAGGGTTTATTGGCCATTCCCAGTTACCCCGAGAGAATTAGGAGTCAACCACATAGTGTGGCAGTCACATGTAGACCAGACGAGGTAAGAACGGCGGGTTCCCTTCCCTGAAGGACAATAGTGAAACAGTTGGGTTTTTACCTGGTGCCAGCCCACAGATTCCCAGATTGAATACATTTTCGCAGCTTGCCATGGTGAGATTTGAACACTCAATCTCGGAGATGCTGGTCCAGTACTGTAACCACTAGGCTACCTTTCCCCATTAGATGCATTTTACAGGCCTGGATTATTCCCTTTTTATAATTCTTCAATTTAACTTGTTGCTTCAAGACGAAACCTTGTATTCCATGAGATCTTTGTGTCGAGTAGACGTTCCTCGAGATCCAGCACAGATGAGATAGTTGTGGTAAGTGATGAAAACCAGGCACCAGCTCTGCAACACCACATCTGGCAGACAGACTGAGAGAGAGGACGTTACTGAGTGCAAGAACAGAAACAGGCTCATTATCAATCTTTGGACTTCAAGTTCCCTGTTTAATCTCAGCAAGTTTCCAAAGAGTCTAAAGACAAGATATACAAAAGCTTTACACCCAAAAAAGGGAATCCTTTCCAGAGGGTGGAGGTCTAAGAGCTTAAATATCAATGAGCAGGAAGGAAATGTGCAGGTCCTTGGCTATCGTGAAATATCATTGGGCGCTGTTGAGCTTCTTTAGGACTGCAAGCTAGCAAACATATGCTAACTATATTTAAGGGGAACAAATCTGATCCAGACACAACTACAGGCTGATCAACCCATTATCAAAACAGGTAAATAATGGAAACGATCCCAAGGTGCAGGCTGCAGCAGGATCTGCATAGTAATAAAAGCAGCCAGCAAGGATTTATAAAGCAAGATCCAGTATGACTAACCACGATTCTTTTTTTTAAGAATGTTACTAGAGTGACATCTAAGCTTAGGCCTCTTATCATGATTGGCTGCAAAAGTTAACTTACAGAAAGACAGGCTTAGAAGGGACAATGGCACGTAGGGAAAGGGCGGGAAAAAAATGACACCCAAGGCCACTCCATCCAGACATGGTGCAGCCACAAGATGTGAGGCCTAACCATGCAATTTTCAGGGAGAGGTACAAAACTCTCAGCCAATCAGGATCCTCTCCGGCTCCCTAAGACAATCAGGCTCCTTTCAGCCCCAACTAACTAGCAACTTAACCCCATAACTAGAGATATGTTCCCTGTTAAAATAGTGTAGTGAATCCATACCCACTGCCCGCCTCAGCTTTTTGTTCCGGGAATGATGACTCTGGGAAAAGAAATAATTCTGGGCATTTAACCTAACTCTTTGCCTAAGGTTTTTATTTGCATGCCCTTCGGTTCTACCATCCTATCTATTATAATAGCTTATCCAACTAGACTGCATCCAGTTGCTTACTCATTTTAAAAGCCTCGGTCATATTCTTTCTAAGCCTGTGTTTCCACAAGTAGCCGTAACTTTCGTAGCCTAACCCAGTAACTAAGAGCCCTGGCTCTCGCGCCCTAATCTGGTACAGTATCGGGCAGCCAGTTCCTAGAAGTGGGGTTTGTTTGTAGTGTTCATGTTTGCTCTTTGTCCACAGCTGGAGAACATTGGGAACTTTATCAAAGCAATCACAAAATATGGAGTGAAACTTCACGACATCTTTGAAGCCAATGATTTATATGAGAATTGTAACTTGACCCAGGTTCAGACTACACTCATGGCCCTGGCTAGCATGGTGAGTGCTTCAGCTGTGACTGTCCAAATATCAACACTCTGCAATTATTTGATAGAATGTTTAACTCACTCATCACTAGAGGCAAAGCTAAGTTCTTATTCCACACAGGCAAAGACAAAAGGCTACTACACAAGATCTGACATTGGTGTAAAATACGCAGAGAAACAACAGCGAGCTTTCAATAGCGAGACACTAAAAGCAGGACAGAATATCATTGGACTCCAGGTACAACAGCCCAGACATGGGGAGGGGTACCATACTGGCTGCACACCCGGGGGGCACCGTACTGGCCGCACACCAAGGTGGGGGGGGGGGGGGGGGGGAACCGTACTGGATGCACATCTCGGGGGGGGGGGGGGGGGGGCGGCACTGTACTGGGCGCACACTGTGGGGGTACCGTCTGGCCAAACTGAGGTGGGGAGGGGGAAAGGGGCACCGTACTGGGCGCACACTGGGGTGGGGAGGGGGAAAGGGGCACCGTACTGGGCGCACACCCGGGGGGGGGTGGAACCGTACTGGGCGCACACCGGGGGGTGGAGTGGAACCGTACTGGGCGCACACCGGGGGGGGGGGGGGGGTGGAACCGTACTGGGCGCACACCGGGGGGTGGAGTGGAACCGTACTGGGCGCACACCCGGGGGGGGGGTGGAACCGTACTGGGCGCACACCCGGGGGGGGGGGGGTGGAACCGTACTGGGCGCACACCCGGGGGGGGGGGGGGTGGAACCGTACTGGGCGCACACCCGGGGGGGGGGTGGAACCGTACTGGGCCCACACCCGGGGGGGGGGTGGAACCGTACTGGGCCCACACCCGGGGGGGGGGGTGGAACCGTACTGGGCGCACACCCGGGGGGGGTGGAACCGTACTGGGCCCACACCCGGGGGGGGGGTGGAACCGTACTGGGCCCACACCCGGGGGTGGGGTGGAACCGTACTGGGCGCACACCCGGGGGGGGTGGGGTGGAACCGTACTGGGCGCACACCCGGGGGGGGGGGGGTGGAACCGTACTGGGCGCACACCCGGTGGGGTGGAACCGTACTGGGCGCACACCCGGGGGGGGGGGGGGGTGGAACCGTACTGGGCGCACACCCGGGGGGGGGGGGGGTGGAACCGTACTGGGCGCACACCCGGGGGGGGGGGGGGTGGAACCGTACTGGGCGCACACCGGGTGGGGTGGAACCGTACTGGGCGCACACCCGGGGGGGGGGGGGGGGTGGAACCGTACTGGGCGCACACCGGGTGGGGTGGAACCGTACTGGGCGCACACCGGGTGGGGTGGAACCGTACTGGGCGCACACCCGGGGGGGGGGGGGGGGTGGAACCGTACTGGGCGCACACCGGGTGGGGTGGAACCGTACTGGGCGCACACCGGGTGGGGTGGAACCGTACTGGGCGCACACGGTAGTGTGGGAAATACCAATACTCCTAACATTTGATATTCTGGGAAGATCATGTCCTCACCCTGATCCAGAATGAGGAGGCTGGTTTTCTGTCAGAATGAGGGGTTCATCCCCCAGAATGAGGAGGCCTCCTCAGAGTGAGAAGACTTCTTCATTCCCATCAGTGAGGCATCCTTTGCTGAAAGAGAAGCTGCATCCACCAAGCGAGGTGACTTCACTCCCTCTTTTCCATCCTGATTTGTATCTGTTTTTCTCCCAGATGGGGACGAATAAGTTTGCCAGCCAGCAGGGGATGACGGCCTACGGTACCAGAAGGCATCTATATGACCCAAAAACTGGAGTCGAGAAACCGCTTGACCAGACCACCATTAGCCTCCAAATGGGAACCAACAAGGGTGCAACACAGGTATGGAAAAGACTGAAGTGTTAGGGACAGGAGGAGGGATGTTGACATGTTTGGAAAACACTGACTCCTTCCTGAAAATAACACTGTATGAAAACACAATCATATCAAATGTCTTTGTCTGCTATTAAATGGAGGCATTAACCCTTTCAGTGGTGTGGGGAAATAAAGTTAATGTGTCAGGGGTGCAGTGTTGATGTTACCAGGATAGACGGTACGGGAAAGATGATATAAGGTGGGGGTGTCAATAGAATGATGGGGGAGGCGGGGAGGCAGAGACTGAGGGGGCGGAAGGTAAGGGGGACGGAGGGTAAGGGGAGGGCGGAGGGGTCGGAGAGTGCGGAGGGTGAGGTGAGCAGAGGGTGGGGGGAGGGTGCAGGGGGAATGGAGGATCTGGGGAAGGATGAGCTGAGGGTGGGGAGCGGAATGAAGGGGATAAGCGGAGGGTGGGGGGCAGAGTGGAGGGGGTGAGCGGAGGGTGGGGGGCAGAGTGGAGGGGGTGAGCGGAGGGTGGGGGGCAGAGTGGAGGGGGTGAGCGGAGGGTGGGGGGCAGAGTGGAGGGGGTGAGCGGAGGGTGGGGGGCAGAGTGGAGGGGGTGAGCGGAGGGTGGGGGGCAGAGCGGAGGGGGTGAGCGGAGGGTGGGGGGCAGAGCGGAGGGGGTGAGCGGAGGGTGGGGGGCAGAGTGGAGGGGGTGAGCGGAGGGTGGGGGGCAGAGTGGAGGGGGTGAGCGGAGGGTGGGGGGCAGAGTGGAGGGGGTGAGCGGAGGGTGGGGGGCAGAGTGGAGGGGGTGAGCGGAGGGGGTTGGAAGGCGGAGGATGTTGTGGGGGTGGGGGGGGGGAGGGAGGGAGAGGGAGGAAAGAGGGTGGGACGAGGTACATTGTTTACTTATCGTGTTGCTGGTTTTCAGGCTGGTATGACCGCTCCAGGGACACGGAGACTCATCTTTGATAACAAACTGGGCACTGAGAAATGTGATTCCACCATCGTGTCACTGCAGATGGGAACAAATCAAGGGGCTTCGCAGAAAGGAATGACAGTCTATGGGTTGAGTCGGCAGGTGTATGACCCCAAGTACTGCTCCATTCCCAACTATCCCATCATTGACAACGGGAACCAGCTGGCAAGTGGCTCTGAATGTAGTGAGAGCGATTATCAAGCCGACAAGTACAACCAACATACAGACCCCAATCGCCACAAACAAATGTATCAGGACTTTGAGTGAGAACACAGTATCACTAATCATCAGACTGGCTTGTACAAGTATGCATCGCAGTCGTATACGCCTCTCCGCTACAAACCCTATGCTGAATACCCGAGATCACCCCAGTATGAGTAACAGCCTGAAACCCTCCCCACAGCTACACAGAATGCTTCACTCCCAGTGCACAGTGCGGTTGAAACCTGTGACCGGCTCTGCTGGTTTTAATGACTGTGTGGTTTGTTTCCAGAGGTGATGGATACATGGATGAATGGTTTCTCTACCCTTCTCAACTCTCTCGGGGTATGATCGGTGTTGGGGTGGATAACGAACTCCAAAAGCAGTCAAACAAACCAGGCAAATCCAATAATTGGTAAAGGTGCCTGAAGATCTCACACCAGAGCTAGTTTAAGAAGGTTTGGCAAATCAGGTCTTCTACAGGAATCCAAACCATTTTTGACCTCAGTCGCTTATCCAGATTGCTTTTATCGACTGGTCTTTTCAAACGCTGAATATTTTCTAAAATACGGGGACTATTGTTCATCAAATCATTCACACACAAGCAGTGACAAATACAATCAGTACTGTTTTCACCATTTAAATTGCCTTGTGACTCACTTTGCTAACAGCACTCAAAAGTCCGACCAGGGAAGGTACACACTATCCCAGCCGACGCACACTGCACTGCCCCACTATTCATTCCCACTCTCTCCGACTATAACACACTGAGACACTGTACTGACCCACCATTCCCACTCTCTCCGACTATAACACACAGAGACACTGTACTGACCCACCATTCCCACTCTCTCTGACTATAACACACAGAGACACTGCACTGACCCACCATTCCCACTCTCTCCAACTATAACACACAGAAACACTGCACTGACCCACCATTCATTTCCACTCTCTCCGACTATAACAGAGACACACTGCACTGACCCACCATTCCCACTCTCTTCAACTATGACACACTGAGACACTGCACTGACCCACCATTCCCACTCTCTCCGACTATAACACACTCCACTGACCCACCATTCCCACTCTCTCCGACTATAACACACTCCACTGACCCACCATTCCCACTCTCTCCGACTATAACACACTCCACTGACCCACCATTCCCACTCTCTTCAACTATGACACACTGAGACACTGCACTGCCCCATTCATTCCCACACTGCTTTGCTGTAAGTTTAACAATGACATGTACTGGGGGGGGGGGGGGCGGTTTTGTAACACTAGTTTTGAAAATCGATCCCAAAATTTCCATTACTGTAAAGTCTATGAAGCTCTATGCTGTCAAATGAGTACTGAGACACTCAGAACCATCACAAAGTGTGAAAACAGCATAACCTCCAACTCATAGCATCAGTACAGAGGCAGGAGCAGAGGAAAGCCCAGGATTAGAATCATAGAATCATAGAAGTTACAACATGGAAACAGGCCCTTCGGCCCAACATGTCCATGTCGCCCAGTTTATACCACTAAGCTAGTTCCAATTGCCTGCACTTGGCCCATATCCCTCTATACCCATCTTACCCATGTAACTGTCCAAATGCTTTTTAAAAGACAAAATTGTACCCGCCTCTACTACTGCCTCTGGCAGCTCGTTCCAGACACTCACCACCCTTTGAGTGAAAAAATTGCCCCTCTGGACCCTTTTGTATCTCTCCCCTTTCACCTTAAATCTATGCCCCCTCGTTATAGACTCCCCTACTTTTGGGAAAAGGTTTTGACTATCTACCTTATCAATGCCCCTCATTATTTTATAGACTTCTATAAGATCACCCCTTAACCTCCTACTCTCCAGGGAAAAAAGTCCCAGTCTGTCTAACCTCTCCCTATAAGTCAAACCATCAAGTCCTGGTAGCACCCTAGTAAATCTTTTTTGCCCTCCTTCTAGTTTAATAATATCCTTTCTATAATAGGGTGACCAGAACTGTACACAGTACTCCAAGTGTGGCCTCACCAATGCCCTGTACAACTTCAACAAGACATCCCAACTCCTGTATTCAATGTTCTGACCAATGAAACCAAGCATGCTGAATGCCTTCTTCACCACCCTATCCACCTGTGACTCCACTTTCAAGGAGCTATGAACCTGTACTCCTTGATCTCTTTGTTCTATAACTCTCCCCAACGCCCTACCATTAACGGAGTAGGTCCTGGCCCGATTCGATCTACCAAAATGCATCACCTCACATTTATCTAAATTAAACTCCATCTGCCATTCATCGGCCCACTGGCCCAATTTATCAAGATCCCGTTGCAATCCTAGATAACCTTCTTCACTGTCCACAATGCCACCAATCTTGGTGTCATCTGCAAACTTACTAACCATGCCTCCTAAATTCTCATCCAAATCATTAATATAAATAACAAATAACAGCGGACCCAGCACCGATCCGAGGCACACCGCTGGACACAGGCCTCCAGTTTGAAAAACAACCCTCTACAACCACCCTCTGTCTTCTGTCGTCAAGCCAATTTTGTATCCAATTGGCTACCTCACCTTGGATCCCATGAGATTTAACCTTATGTAACAACCTACCATGCGGTACCTTGTCAAAGGCTTTGCTGAAGTCCATGTAGACCACGTCTACTGCACAGCCCTCATCTATCTTCTTGGTTACCCCTTCAAAAAACTCAATCAAATTCGAGAGACATGATTTTCCTCTCACAAAACCATGCTGACTGTTCCTAATTAGTCCCTGCCTCTCCAAATGCCTGTCGATCCTGTCCCTCAGAATACCCTCTAACAACTTACCCACTACAGATGTCAGGCTCACCGGTCTGTAGTTCCCAGGCTTTTCCCTGCCGCCCTTCTTAAACAAAGGCACAACATTTGCTACCCTCCAATCTTCAGGCACCTCACCTGTAGCGGTGGATGATTCAAATATCTCTGCTAGGGGACCCGCAATTTCCTCCCTAACCTCCCATAACGTCCTGGGATACATTTCATCAGGTCCCGGAGATTTATCTACCTTGATGCGCGTTAAGACTTCCAGCACCTCCCTCTCTGTAATATGTACACTCCTCAAGACATCACTATTTATTTCCCCAAGTTCCCTAACATCCATGCCTTTCTCAACCGTAAATACCGATGTGAAATATTCATTCACGATCTCACCCATCTCTTGTGGTTCCGCACATAGATGACCTTGTTGATCCTTAAGAGGCCCTACTCTCTCCCTAGTTACTCTTTTGCCCTTTATGTATTTGTAGAAGCTCTTTGGATTCTCCTTTGCCTTATCTGCCAAAGCAATCTCATGTCCCCTTTTTGCCCTCCTGATTTCTCTCTTAACTCTACTCCGGCAATCTCTATTCTCTTCAAGGGATCCACTTGATCCCAGCTGCCTATGCATGTCATATGCCTCCTTCTTCTTTTTGACTAGGGCCTCAATCTCCCGAGTCATTCAAGGTTCCCTACTTCTACCAGCCTTGCCCTTCACTTTATAAGGAATGTGCTTACCCTGAACCCTGGTTAACACACTTTTGAAAGCCTCCCACTTACCAGATGTCCCTTTGCCTGCCAACAGACTCTCCCAATCAACTTCTGAAAGTTCCTGTCTAATACCATCAAAATTGGCCTTTCCCCAATTTAGAATTTTAACTTTTGAGCCAGACCTATCCTTCTCCATAGCTATCTTAAAACTAATGGAATTATGATCACTGGTCCCAAAGTGATCCCTCACTAACACTTCTGTCACCTGCCCTTCCTTATTTCCCAAGAGGAGGTCAAGTTTTGCCCCCTCTCTAGTCGGGCCATCCACATACTGAATGAGAAATCCCTCCTGAATACACTCAACAAATTTCTCTCCATCCAAGCCCCTAATGCTATGGCTGTCCCAGTCAATGTTGGGAAAGTTAAAGTCCCCTACTATTACCACCCTATTTTTCTTGCAGCTGTCTGTAATCTCCTTACATATTTGCTCCTCAATTTCCCGTTGACTATTTGGGGGTCTGTAGTACAATCCTATCAAAGTGATCTCTCCCTTCTTATTTTTCAGTTCTACCCATATAGACTCAGTGGGCGAACCCTCGGATATATCCCCTCTCACTACTGCCGTGATGTTCTCCCTAATCAAGAACGCAACTCCCCCTCCTCTCTTACCTCCTGCTCTATCTTTCCTATAGCATCTGTACCCTGGAACATTGAGCTGCCAGTCCTGTCCCTCCCTTAGCCATGTTTCAGTAATAGCTATAACATCCCAGTCCCATGTACCCATCCATGCCCTGAGTTCATCTGCCTTGCCCATCAGACTTCTTGCATTGAAATAAATGCAGTTTAATCTAGACTTCCCTTGGTCTTTGCCCTGCTTTCTCAGACCAGCAGCAGCTAGAGTTAGGTTAGTTTCTACATTAGAAGTGCTTTTTTTTTTGCAGTCTGTCGAGTATCTGTAAACTCTATTACCAGCAGCTGTAGTGTCTGTGTACTGACTGAAATTTGTCCCTGCTCACAGCGACACTCACCTTTTCAAACTCAATAAAACACCAGTTGCAGGAACACAATTAGACTCAAACTCTCCAAGAACAGCACAGGGTCGCATCAGGCCTCGGTGCTTCTAGTCACCCAGCTCCTTGGTGTGTTTAACACCACTTCCAACAGTGGAGGATTTTAAAAGTCAGATAAACAGAAAGTAATCTTTATTATTCAATAAAGTCGTGACAGGGTCAGCACCAGGGCTATGACACGGACCAATATTTTGGCATTTGTCTCTCGTCTGGTTCATTGCGAAGGTACAAGACTGCAACCAACCTGGGGCTCGCAACAGAGCTCAAACAGCGAGAAACCGGCCGCCTCTGGCCGAGCTTTCACCTGTGACCAGCAGTAGGTGGGGCCTCAGAGTATATTTGCATCAGTTTTCCAGTTTAACATCCAACTGGCTGCAGTAAGTACTGCAACGGCAGTAGGCGGAATGGGTTCAATAAGGTCAATGCAGCGACTAAGTTCTGCATATTACACTGGCTTTTTACTCAATCTTATAACTAGAAATCTCCAGACAGCATTAATCCTTTGCCTGATGAGCTGTGTTTTGGGTAGGTGATTGTTAACTGTTCAATAACTGGTGTTAAACTATCGCCTTTGGCTAATTAAAGAGCCTCTTACTGCAATGATTTTAATTTAATGTGAATTGTGCATTGCTGTTCTACTGCAGAGCACATGACTGCTCATTGTTAGTTAATAAAACTAAGCTGCTGAGTTATTGACTGAATGGTTTTGCTGCTCACACGGTACCTGTTCTTATGAGTCAGCACACCAGGCACTCTCCACCTACAAAATTGGAGTGGTGTCGGCTGAATATTTAACCATGGGCATGATTGCTGAGCCCAACCTTCACCCGATGGGCACATGCGTTTTCCAACAACAATCATTGGCTCAAAATCAGATTTTTTTTCCCCCCTCTCGAACTCTGGGCAACTGTTTCTAATTGGAGTCCCCAGCTGAGACCAGGGATCTCTGTACAGACCAGGGATGGAATATGGGACCTTCCTGGTCCTCATGGGTCAGTGCCATATCAGTGGGGGCAGCAATTACTGGGTCATGTTAGACCCAGCTGTATGACATTCCACCTGCATTCATCATGTCTCAAGGTAAAGGTATTTATATCTTCTCACTGCACAACTGTGAGACTCCGGAATGGATTATGGTGTCTGCTACCAACTATTCCTCTCCTCCTCTCAACACCTGGAATGGCAATGGTTTCCAGGGTAGTTAAAGGGGGTAAAAACCAGAATTATTCAAAAAGTAGCTGGATGCTGAAATGTGGAGGGTGGGGGGATTATAGGTTTGTCTGAAAGGATGAGCTAGATGGGCCGAATGGCCTTCCTAATCTCTAGTTATCTTTGGGGTTTTAATCCTCTGTCCCCTCTTATTTTGATTAATTTCCAGCTACTCCACTTTTTAATGATCTGATCTGAACTCCCATTTATTTAGATACAGCACATGCCTCCAAACCAGTCTTAGTTTCCCACTAACTTCATTTCTCCAACCAATACTGACTGTAGCATGTCAGGCGATTCCCAGGCAGTCTTACTCCACTGCAGGAGACTATGGTGCACCACCTGTAGTATAAGTAGAATTTTATTTCCTGCAAAAGCAGTACATGTACTCTGGTCAAGTGAAGAGACATTAAGAGTACAGTACTCACAGCAGCAGATTGCACTCCATCCACTGCAAACTTTGCAAGTGCTTTTAGTGCACTCCCAACTTTCAGACCAAACAGCGCACTCCAGCTGTACATACCTCAGCTTCAGCAGGAGGTGGGGCAGGAGGCGCTCAGACTTATACTGGGGCTGAACAGACTTCATTCACACTTTGTCCAATGGAGACAACAGATCAGGAAAGTATGTTCACTCAAGCATGCTTTTGGAGAATGTGAAGGAAATAAAACCTAAGGTCTTGGTTGCAAGTGCTGTAAAAAGATGTGCCTGATGAAGCAATAAATGGAAATCATGAATCGAGGTCAGGGGGAGGGTAAGAGAAGCGTTCATACAGATTAGATGCGAGAAGGTGAGGAACACTTGGTGTCAGAGGTCATTGCACCAATAAATTCAAAGTCTTTCTACACAGTACAGGAGGCTCTAGCAGCAATGCAGTGTAGGTTCTACATGGACACAGGGGCAACCTGGCATCCAGCAAGTGGTACAACACTGAATGCTTGGCACTCCAGCCATCATCAAGCACTTGGTCCAGTAATTCAATCACTACCCACACATCCTCCAAAAGTGAGGCTTTGAGTGAATGCTTTTTCATGATGTGGACAAAATGTGAATCAAGTCCAATAATCGTGCATGAAATATAAAATACTTGAATCACCCTACAGCACCAGCACCATCAACAGACCAGAGAGGTTAGAAACTGCAACACATCACCACCTTTCAACCATAGAAACATAGAAAATAGGAGCAAGAGCAGGCCATTCAGCCCTTCGGGCCTGCTCCGCCATTCAAAATGATCATGGCTGATCGTCTAACTCAGTACCCTGTTCCCACTTTTTCCCCATATACCTTGATCCCGTTAGCATTAAGAAATATATCTATCTCCTTCTTGAATACATCTAATGACTTGGCCTCCACTGCCTTCTGTGGCAGAGAATTCCACAGGTTCACCACCCTGAGTGAAGAAATTTCTCATCATCTTGGTTCTAAATGGCATACCCCGTATCCTGAGACTGTGACCCCTGGTTCTGGACTCCCCAGCCATCGGGAACATCCTCCCTGCATCTAGTCTGTCTAGTCCTGTTAGAATTTAAATGTTCCGATCAGATCACCTCTCATTCTTCTAAACTCTAGTGAATATAAGCCTAGTTGACCCAATCTCTCCTCATACGTCAGTCCTGCCATCCCAGGAATCAGTCTGGTAAACCTTTGTTGCACTCCCTCCATGGCAAGGACATCCTTCCTCAGATAAGGAGACCAAAACTGCACACAATACTCCAGATGTGGTCTCACCAAGGCTCTGTATAACTGCAGTAAGACATCCCTGCTCCTGTACTCAAATCCTCTTGCAATGAAGGCCAACATACCATTCGCCTTCCAAACTGCTTGCTGCACCAGAATGCTTGCTTTCAGCGACTGGTGTACAAGGACACCCAGGTCTCGTTGCACCTCCCCTTTTCCCAATCTATCACCATTCAGATAATAATCTGCCTTTCTATTTTAACAACCAAAGTGGATAACCTCACATTTATCCACATTATACTGCATCTGCCATGTTCTTACCCACTCACCCAACTTGTCTAAATCATATTGGAGCCACTTTGCATCCTCCTCACAGCTCACATTCCGACCCAGCTTTGTGTCATCTGCAAACTTGGAAATGTTACATTTAGTTCCCGCATCCAAATCATTGATATATATTGTGAATAGCTGGGGCCCAAGCACTGATTCCTGCGGTACCCCACTAGTCACTGCCTGCCACCCAGGAAAAGACCCGTTTATTCCTACTCTCTGTTCCCTGTCTGTCAACCAATTCTCAATCCATGCCAGTATATTCCCCCCAATCCCATGTGCTTTAATTTTGCACACTAACCACTTGTGTGGGACCTTATCAAAAGCCTTCTGAAAATCCAGATACACCACATCCACTGGTTCTCCCCTATCTATTCTACTAGTTACATCCTCAAAAAACTCCAGAAGATTTGTTAAGCGTGATTTCCCTTTCATAAACCCATGCTGACTTTGTCCAAACCGTTAATGCCTTCCAAGTGTTCTGTTATCACATATTTTATAATCGACTCTGACATTTCCCCCGATACTGATGTTAGGCTAACTGGTCTGTAATTCCCTGTTCCTTCTCTCCCTCTTTTTTTAAATAGTGGGATTACAATTGCCACCCTCCAATCTGTAGGAACTGTTCCAGAGTCTATAGAATTTTGGAAGATGATCACCAATGCATCCACTATTTCCAGGGCCACTTCCTTTAGTACTCTGGGATGTAGATTATCAGGCCCTGGGGATTTGTCAGCCTTTATCCCCATTAATTTCCCTAGCACTTTTTTTTTACTAATACTGGTTTCCTTCAGTTCCTCCCTCTCACTAGACCCTTGGTTCCCTAACATTTCTGGCAGGTTATTTCTGTCCTCCTTAGTTTTTTTTTTATTCGTTCATGGGATGTGGGTGTCGCTAGCGAGGCCGGCATTTATTGCCCATCCCTAATTGCCCTTGAGAAGGTGGTGGTGAGCCGCCTTCTTGAACCACTGCAGTCCGTATGGTGAAGGTTCTCCCACAGTGCTGTTAGGAAGGGAGTTCCAGGATTTTTCCAAGTCGGGATGGTGTGTGACTTTGAGGGGAAGGTGCAGATGGTGTTGTTCCCATGTGCCTGCTGCCCTTCTCCTTCTAGGTGGTAGAGGTCGTGGGTTTGGGAGGTGCTGTCGAAGAAGCCTTGGCGAGTTGCTGCAGTGCATCCTGTGAATGGTACACACTGCAGCCACTGTGCACCTGTGGTGAAGGGAGTGAATGTTTAGGCTGGTGGATGGGGTGCCAATCAAGCGGGCTGTTTTGTCCTGGATGGTGTCGAGCTTCTTAGAATCATAGAAGTTTACAACATGGAAACAGGCCCTTCGGCCCAACATGTCCATGTCGCCCAGTTTATACCACTAAGCTAGTCCCAATTGCCTGCACTTGGCCCATATCCCTCTATACCCATCTTACCCATGTAAGAGTGCAGCTCCAACAACTGAGTGTTGTTGGAGCTGCACTCATCCAGGCAAGTGGAGAGTATTCCATCACACTCCTGACTTGTGCCTTGCAGATGGTGGAAAGGCTTTGGGGAGTCAGGAGGTGAGTCACTCGCCACAGAATACCCAGCCTCTGACCTGCTCTTGAAGCCACAGTACTTATATGGCTGGTACAGTTAAGTTTCTGGTCAATGGTGACCCCCCAGGATATTGATGGTGGGGGATTCGGCGATGGTAATGCCGTTGAATGTCAAGGGGAGGTGGTTAGACTCTCTCTTGTTGGTAATGGTCATTGCCTGGCACTTGTCTGGAGCAAATGTTACTTGCCACTTATAAGCCCAAGCCTGGATGTTGTCCAGGTCTTGCTGCATGCAGGCTCATACTGCTTCATTATTTGAGGGGTTGCAAATGGAACTGAACACTGTGCAATCATCAGCGAACATCCCCATTTCTGACCTTATGATGGAGGGAAGGTCATTGATGAAGCAGCTGAAGATGGTTGGGCCTCGGACACAGCCCTGAGGAACTCCTGCAGCAATGTCCTGGGGCTGAGATGATTGGCCTCCAAAAATCACTACCATCTTCCTTTGTGTTAGGTAGTGAAGACAGAACCAAAGTATGTGTTTAATTGTTCTGCCATTTCTTTGTTCCCACTTCAAGGGTGATCCATAATTCAAAGCCCCCAAAACAAATACCTCAGCAGCTGAATGAATTTGGCAGTACACATGTACAAGAGAGTGAGCATATGGTATTCAGAGATGGCAAGCGCAAGGCAATTCACAATTCTAGTTTATTCCTCATTCATTAGCTGCTACACACAGTATTGTTAGATTGTCAACCAAAGTGTGGCAGAGTTGTCAACATGTAGGAAATGTTAGGAGTGACATTTATAAGCAGTAACAGATTCCAAGACTAGTGAAACATTACAGAACGGCATCAAAACGTATCACAATTAAACCAATATGAGTGATCATCAGTTCTGACGAGGGATACCTGGAAGGATTACGCACTCATTTCATCTGTGCAGCCACAGCATAGTAACTCACCCATTGTTCAACCTTATTCACTCTTGCTGATTCGTCAGATTCTTCAGAATGTCCACCATCCGTATTCATCACCTGCAGTCCTCCCGCTGTGCAGGACCCAATCACTACATCTTCATCTCCTCATTCAACCTGATTTCTTTCACTTCTTCCCATCTCAAATCTCAATAAACAGGTCCAACATCAGAACACAAGAAGGAAAAAGAGTAGGCCATATGGCCTCTCGAGCCTGCTCCGCCATTCAATAAGATCATGGACGATCTTTGACCTCAACTCCACTTTCCTGCTCAATCCCCATATCCCTCGATTCCCTTTGTGTCCAAAAGTCTAACAATCTCAGTCTTGAATATACTCAACGACTGAGCATCCACAGCCCTCTGGGGTAGAGAATTCCAAAGATTCACAACCCTCAGTGAAGAAATGTTTCCTCATCTTGTCCTAAATGGCTGACCAGTGTGTGTGCAGTACAGTGCCCCTCCCCCCATTTACCCTGTCAAGCCTTCTAAGAATTTTATACGTTTCAATGAGATCACCTCTCATCCTTCTAAACTGCAGAGTATAGGCCCATTCTACACAATCTCTCCTCATAGGACAACCCTCTCATCCCAGGAATCAATTTTGCAAAACTTTGTTGCACCGCATCTAAGGCAAGTATATCCTTCCTTAGATAAGGAGACCAAAACTGTACACAATACTCCAAGTGTGGTCTTACCAAAGCCCTGTATAATTGCAGCAAAACTTCCTTACTCTTGTACTCCAAATCCCTTACAATAAAGGCCAACATATCATTTGCCTTCCTAATTGCTTGCTGTACCTGCATGTTAACTTTTTGTGATTTGTGTACAAGGACACCCAAATCTCTCTGACTACCATAATTTCTTAGTCTCTCACCTTTTGAAAAATATTCTGCTTTTCTATTCTTCCTACCAAGTTGGATAATTTCTCATTTCCCCACATCATATTCCATCTGCCAACTTCTTGCCCACTCGCTTAACCTGTCTATATCCCTTTATGTCCTCTTCACAGCTTACTTTCCCACCTAGCTTTGTATTGTCAGCAAACTTGGATTCATTACACTCGGTCCCCTCATCTAAGTCATTGATATATATTATAAACAGCCGAGGCCCAAGCACTGATCCTTGTGGCACCCCACTAGTTACAGCCTGCCAACCCAAAAATGACCCATTTATTCCTACTTTCTGGTTTCTGTCCATTAACCAATACTCATTCCAGGCTAATATATTACCCCCAATCCCATGAGCCCTAATCTTGTGTGGCATCTTATTGAATGCTTTTGAAAATCCAAATATACTACATCCACTGGTTCCCTCTTATCTACCCAGCTAGTTACACCCTCAAAAATTTCTAATAGATTTATCAAACATGATTTCCCTTTCATAAAAGCGTGTGGACTCTGCCTAATAATATTATGATTTTCTAAGTGCCCCGTTACCACATCCTTAATAATAGGTTCTAGCATTTTCCCTACTACTGATGTCAGGCTAACTGGCCTTTGGTTCCCTGTTTTCTCTCTCTCCCTCCTTTCTTGAATGGAGGGGTTACATTTGCTACCTTCCAATCCACGGGGACCGTTCTAGAATCTCTGACCATTGATGGCTTCACCCTCAGACCTTCATTCTTGACATTCTTGAAGTCACCATTTCCTCTGATCTCAAGTGGAACTCCCAGATCTCCTTATTTCTAAAGCTGCCTCCAAGACGTTCACTTCCCTTTTTTGTGCCCCACACTTCTCCCCTCAATAATTCAATTCTCTAGTTAACATTCAAGTCAGTTCAAAACTTCAATAATCCTCCCATCTCGTGGAAGGGCCTTTAAGCACCTCTCTCATACCTGGATAGGATACAAGAAAAAGCTGTTGTCTACTAGGTGATCCCTCTTCACCTCCAGCCTCTACCCTTTCTATCAATGCTCCTCTCAATTCTCCTTTCTGTTCCACCCTACATACTTACTGTGTCAAAATTAAGACTCATAGCACTGTCTCCTATTTTAACATTCTTTCCCAGAACCAGAAAACTATTAAACTCCTTAGCTTCCACAGCCTTCCCTTCCTCAAGAAATGATGTGGAGATGCCGGTGATGGACTGGGGTGGACAAATGTAAGGAATCTTACAACACCAGGTTATAGTCAAACAAATTTATTTTAAAATCACAAGCTTTCGGAGATTATCTCCTTCGTCAGATGAATGAATGAAAAGGTTCTCAAATCGCATATCTTATACTATGTTGGGACAGCATCACACCAATCAAAAGGTGTCGTTGTTATTCAAACAGGCCAGTCACGGAGAACAGCACGTCCCAGTACACTCGATATACATTGTGTCTTTTACACAGGCAGGCAGAAAGAAACTCAAAATGGCAGAGAGAGAGAGAGAGAGAGAGAGAGAATTTTAAAAAACATGTAAATTTTTTCCCCCTTTTTGCTGGTGGGGTTACGTGTAGCGTGACATGAACCCAAGATCCCGGTTGAGGCCGTCCTCATGGGTGCAGAACTTGGCTATCAACTTCTGCTCGACGATTTTGTGTTGTCGTGTGTCTCGAAGGCCGCCTTGGAGAACGCTTACCCGAAGATCGGTGGCTGAATGTCCTTGACTGCTAAAGTGTTCCCCGACTGGGAGGGAACCCTCCTGTTTGGCGATTGTTGCGCGGTGTCCGTTCATCCGTTGTCGCAGCGTCTGCATGGTACATTGGCGAGACCATGCAGACGCTGCGACAACGGATGAACGGACACCGCGCAACAATCGCCAAACAGGAGGGTTCCCTCCCAGTCGGGGAACACTTTAGCAGTCAAGGACATTCAGCCACCGATCTTCGGGTAAGCGTTCTCCAAGGCGGCCTTCGAGACACACGACAACGCAAAATCGTCGAGCAGAAGTTGATAGCCAAGTTCCGCACCCATGAGGACGGCCTCAACCGGGATCTTGGGTTCATGTCACGCTACACGTAACCCCACCAGCAAAAAGGGGGAAAAAATTTATATGTTTTTTAAAATTCTCTCTCTCTCTGCCATTTTGAGTTTCTTTCTGCCTGCCTGTGTAAAAGACACAATGTATATCGAGTGTACTGGGACGTGCTGTTCTCCGTGACTGGCCTGTTTGAATAACAACGACACCTTTTGATTGGTGTGATGCTGTCCAAACATAGTATAAGATATGCGATTTGAGAACCTTTTCATTCATTCATCTGACGAAGGAGATAATCTCCGAAAGCTTGTGATTTTAAAATAAATTTGTTGGACTATAACCTGGTGTTGTAAGATTCCTTACATTCCTCAAGAAATAGCAAGGGAAAGAAATCACTGGTGGGAGTAATATATAGTCCCCCTAACAATAGTGATACTGTAGGGCAAAATATTAATCAGGAAATAAGGGGGGCTTGTAAAAAAGGTAATGCAATAATCATGGGCGATTTTAACTTTCAAATAGATTGGACAAATCAAATTGGCAAAAATAGCACTGAGGAGGAGTTCATAGAGTGTATTAGGGACTGTTTCTTAGACCAATACGTTGGGGAACCAGCCAGGGAACAGGCCATTTTGGATCTGGTAATGGGTAACGAAACAGGATTAATTAATGATCTCAAAGTAAAGGATCCCTTGGGAAGCAGTGATCATAACACGATAGAATTTCACATCCAGTTTGAGAGCGAGGATCTTAGGTCTGAAACTACTGTATTAAACTTAAATAAGCGCAATTATAAAGGAATGAGGGCGGAATTGGCTAAAGTGGACTGGGCAAACAGATTAGATGGTATGATGGTGGATAAGCAGTGGCAAACATTTAAAAAGATATTTTATGACTCGCAACAAAAATATATCCCTGTGAGGAGGAAAGACTCCACAAAAAGGGTGAACCAACCATGGCTAACTAAGGAAGAAAAGGATGGTATCAGGTTAAAAGAAAAAGCATACAACATGGCAAAGATTACTGGCAAGCCCGAAGATTGAGAAAACTTTAAAAACCAGCAAAGGATGACTAAAAGAATAATAAAGAGGGAGAAAATAAATTATGAGAGTAAACTAGCAAGAAATATAAAAACTGACAGTAAAAGCTTCGACAAGTATATAAAAAGAGAGGGTAGCTAAAGTAAACATTGGTCCCTTACAGGATGAGACTGGGGAAATAATAATGGAAAACATGGAAATGGCAAAGGAATTGAACAGGTATTTTGTATCTGTCTTCACAGTAGAATACACTAATAATATACCAATAATAATAGAAAATCAAGGGGCAAAGGAGAGGGAGGAACTAAAAACATTCACTATCACTAGAGAAAAAGTACTAGGTAAACTGGGTCTAAAGGCTGACAAGTCCCCTGGACCTGATGGCTTGTATCTGAGGGTCTTAAAGGAAGTGGCTATAGAGATAGTGGATGCATTGGTTGTGATCTTCCAGAATTCACTAGATTCTGGAAAGGTCCCAGCGGATTGGAAAGCCGCAAACGTAACACCCCTATTCAAGAAGGGAGTGAGACAGAAAGCAGGTAACTATAGGCCAGTTAGCCTAACATCGGTCATTGGGAAAATGCTAGAATCCATTATTAAGGAAGTAGTAGCAGGACATTTGGAGACTCAATACAATCAAGGAGAGTAAACATGGTTTTACGAAGGGGAAATCATGTCTGACAAATTTATTAGAGTTCTTTGAGGAAGTAATGGGCAGGGTGGATAAAGGGGAACCAATGGATACAGTATATTTGGATTTCCAAAAGGCATTCGATAAGGTGCCACATAAAAGATTACTGCACAAGATAAGAGCTCATGGTGTTGGGGGTAATATACTGGCATGGATAGAGGATTGGCTAACTAACAGAAAACAAAGAGTCGGGATAAAAGGGTCATTTTCAAAATGGCAATCTGTAACTAGTGGGGTGCCGCAGGGCTCAGTGCTGGGGCCTCAACTATTTACAATATATATCAATAACTTAGATGAAGGAACAGAGTGTCTTGTGGCCAAATTTGCTGATGATACAAAGAGAAGTGGAAAAGCAAGTTGCGATGAGGACACAAAGTGTCTGCAAAGGGATATTGACAGGTTAAGTGAATGGGCAAAAATATGGCAGATGGAATATAATGTGGGAAAATGTGAAGTCATCCACTTTGGGAGGAAAAATAAAAAAGCGAAATATTATTTGAATGGAGAAATACTACAAAATGCTGCGGTACAGAGGGATCTGGGTATCCATGAAACACAAAAAGTCAACATACAGTTCTCTAGATTCAGGAACTGTCCCTCTAGATTGGAAAATTGCACATGTCACTCCGCTTTTTAAGAAAGGAGAGGGAGGGAAACCGGGGAATTATAGACCAGTTAGCCTAACATCTGTTGTGGGGAAAATGCTGGAGTCTATAATTAAGGATAGGGTGACTGAACACCTAGAGAATTTTCAGTTAATCAGAGAGAGCCAGCATGGATTTGTGAAAGGTAGGTCGTGCCTGACAAACCTGATTGAATTTTTTGAAGAGGTGATTAAAGTAGTGGACAGGGGAATGTCAATGGATGTTATTTATATGGACTTCCACAAGGCATTTGATAAGGTCCCACATAAGAGACTGTTAGCTAAGATAGAAGCCCATGGAATCAAGGGAAAAGTACGGACTTGGTTAGGAAGTTGGCTGAGCGAAAGGCGACAGAGAGTAGGGATAACGGGAAGGTACTCACATTGGCAGGATGTGACTAGTGGAGTCCCGCAGGGATCTGTCTTGGGGCCTCAATTATTCACAATATTTTTAACGACTTAGATGAAGGCATAGAAAGTCTCATATCTAAGTTTGCCGATGACACAAAGATTGGTGGCATTGTAAGCAGTGGAGATGAAAACATAAAATTACAAAGCGATATTGATAGATTAGGTGAATGGGCAAAACTGTGGCAAATGGAATTCAATGTAGACAAATGTGAGGTCATCCACTTTGGATCAAAAAAGGATAGAACAGGGTAATTTCTAAATGGTAAAAAGTTAAAAACAGTGGATGTCCAAAGGGACTTAGGGATTCAGGTACATAGATCATTGAAGTGTCATGAACAGGTGCAGAAAATAACCAATAAGGCTAATGGAATGCTGGCCTTTATATCTGGAGGACTAGAGTACAAGGGGGCAGAAGTTATGCTGCAGCTGTACAAAACCCTGGTTAGACCGCACCTGGAGTACTGTGAGCAGTTCTGGGCACCGCACCTTCGGAAGGACATATTGGCCTTGGAGGGAGTGCAGCGTAGGTTTACTAGAATGATACCCGGACTTCAAGGTTTAAGTTATGAGGAGAGATTACACAAATTGGGATTGTATTCTCTGGAGTTTCGAAGGTTATGGGGTGATCTGATCGAAGTTTATAAGATATTAAGGGGAACAGATAGGGTGGATAGAGAGAAACTATTTCCGCTGGTTGGGGATTTTAGGAGTAGGGGGCACAGTCTAAAAATTAGAGCCAGACCTTTCAGGAGCGAGATTAGAAAACATTTCTGCACACAAAGGGTTGTAGAAGTTTGGAACTCTCTTCCGCAAACGGCAATTGATACTAGCTCAATTGCTAAATTTAAATCCGAGATAGATAGCTTTTTGGCAACCAAAGGTATTAAGGGATATGGGCCAAAGGCAGGTATATGGAGTTAGATCACAGATCAGCCATGATCTTATCAAATGGCGGAGCAGGCACGAGGGGCTGAATGGCCTACTCCTGTTCCTATGTTCCTAGGTGCAGCAGGTAATCCGGAAGGCAAACGGAATATTGGCCTTTATTTCTAGGGAGATGGAGTATAAAAGCAGGGAAGTCATGCTGCAACTGTACAGGGTGCTGGTGAGACCACACCTGGAGTACTGCGTACAGTTCTGGTGCCCTTATTTAAGGAAGGATATACTTGCATTGGAGGCAGTTCAGAGAAGGTTCACTCGGTTGATTCCGGGTATGGAAGGGTTGCCTTATGAGGAAAGAATGAACAGGTTGGGTCTATACTCATTGGAGTTTAGAAGAATGAGAGGAGATCTTATTGAAACATACAAGATTCTGAGGGGACTCGATAGGGTAGATGCTGAGAGGATGTTACCCCTCATGGGGGAAATCTAAAACTAGGGGGCATAATCTCAGAATAAGGGGTCGCCCGTTTAAGACGGAAATGAGGAGGAATTTCTTCTCCGAGGGTCGTGAATCTTTGGAATTCTTTACCCCAAAAAGCTGTGGAGGCTGAGTCATTGAATACCTTCAAGGCTGAGGTAGACACATTTTTGATCAGCAAGGGAGTCAAAGGATGTGGGGAAAAGGCGGGAATGTGGAGTTGAGGTAAAAATCAGATCAGCCATGATCTCATTGAATGGCGGAGCAGGCTCGAAGGGCCAAATGGCCTACTCCTGCTCCTATCTCTTATGGTCTCATAGGGCTCAATCTTAGCAGTACCTGGTCATTACATCATCTCTGTCACACTCGGCGGTGACCTGCACCAGCGGTGCTTGGGTTTCTCAGTTTAAAAAAAGACATACAAATAAACGTGCCCATATACAGACTGATTGGTGAATGGATAATACACTCTCTTCTACTTAAAGGCAAGGAGCTATCCATTAAAACTTCAAACTTAAAAAGTAAAAGCACACACGGTGAATGGAAGAATTCTAACCTTTTAATAGCCTGCAAACAGTCCCAAGCATCACAGAGGACTCAGCATGAACTCAAATTATTTACAGTCAGCAAAAAAGAAACCTGAAAAACACATTGAAGTAAAAATGTAAAAGTGACTTGAGCCAAGTCACTAACTACTGGTTTGCTGCTTCACAGGCATCAATCCAATCACTGTAAACATCCACCGGCTCCGACAGGTCTGAATAGCAACAGTTAAAGATAAGCCAGCAGGGATGAAATGAACACTCAAAGTCAAATAACATCTGGGTAATGCCCAGCCCAGCACACAGCAAGTAGTATGTGCACAGCCCCAGGAGGGGGGAAAGGGGGAGACTGATAGAGAGAGAGAGAAAAACACAGCAAGTAGTACCTGCACTCGTCACTGCCTCCTTGAAGAGGAAGTAACCCCAATTGTTCCATCTTCCTCTCTCCCCAACCGTCCCACCCAGCGCCCTCATTGGGAGCTAATCTCACCAATCATCCCACCCAGAGCCCCCAATGGGAGCTCAATCTCCCCAATCTCCTTTCCGTCATGCCTCCCACCACTGACCCCTCGGGCTCTACCAGCAGATCAACAATCACCACTCTTCCCCACATTTCCTTCCAGAACGTCTGTTCACTCATGAACAAGGCTTTTGCCATCCATGACCTTTCTGTGGATGATTGCAAGTTCATCCTGGCTTTGACTGAAACTTGGTTCATGGATGGTGACACCCTCCCCCTTACTGAAGGCTCCCTGCCTGGCTATATGTTCAATCACCTACCCCATCCAAATGCATGCAAACCCCCTTCTCCTCTGGTAGCTTCTCCTTCTTTGAGCAACTCACTTTGTTACACCCCTTTCAATAATAACTTGCATTTATATAGCACCTTTAATGTAGGAAAAATGTCCCAAAGCACTTCATAGAGACACAAGGAAAAAAATGAATGCTGAGCCAAAAAAGGTGATTTTGAGTGGTGACCAAAAACTTGGTCATAGAGGTGGGGTTTAAAGAGGGTCTTAAAGAGGGAAGTGGAGCTGTGGAGGGATTTAAGGAGGGAATTTAAGTGCGTGGTGCCTAGGCGGTTGAAAGCAAGGCCACCAATGGTGAGGCAAAGCAAGGGGGGCTACACAAGAGGCTAGAGTCAAAGGAACAGAGTGTTTGGGGGCGCGGGGGAAAGACAGTTGTAGGGCTGGAGGAGGTTATTGAGATAGGAGGGGTGAGGTCATAAAGGGATTTAAACACAAGGAGGAGAATTTTAATTTTGATCCATTGGGGAACTGAGAGCCAATGTAGGTCAGTGAGCACAGAGATGATGGATGAGCAGGACTGGATGTGGGATAGGATACAAGCAGCAGAGTTTTGGATGAGCTGAAATTTACAGCGGGTGGAGGATGGGAGACCAGCCAGAACAGCATTGGAATAGTCGAGTCTGGAGATGAAAAAGGTATGGATCACATCCAGCTTTACCACCTGACTCGAGCTCTGCACTGCCTGTGTTGACAAACTGCTTGGCCGACATCCAGACATGGATAAGCTGTAATTTCCTCCAGTTAAACATTGGGAAGACTGAAGCCATTGTCTTTGACCTCCATTCACTCACCACCAATTCCGTTCTTCTCCCTGGCCATTGACTCGGGCCGTAACTTCGGTGTCCTATTCAACCCCAAGCTGAGCTTCTGATCACACATCCTCTGCATCACAGCCACCAAGTCCATAACAGTGCCCGCCTCCTCCTCTAACTCAGCCCATCTTCTGTTAAAACCTTATCCATGCTTTTGTCGTCTCCAAACTCAAGTATTCTAATGACCTTCTGACTCATCTCCCACCCTCTGTAAACTTCAGCTCATCCAGAACTCTGCTGCCTGTATCCTATCCTGTTCACCCATCACCGCTACATTAGCTACTGGTCCTCCAATGCCTCAAATTTAAAATTCTCGGTGTTTAAATTCCTTCATGGTCTTGCCCCTCCCCATCTCTAACCTCCTTCAATGCTACACTCCCTCCCCCTCCTCCCCCAACCTCTACGTTCCTCCGACTCTGGCCTTGTGCTCCCCCATTCCCTCTGCCCCACCATTGGCAATATTATCTTCAGCCGTCTAGGTCCCATGCTCTGCAATTCCCTCCCTAACCATCTCTGCCTCCTGCTCCTCCTTTAAGGCCCTCCTTAAAACTAACCTGACTAAGCTTTTGGTCACCCGTCCTAATGTCTTCTTGTTTGGTCTGACGTTCATTTCTGTCTGAATACGCCTCTGAAGTGCGGTGGAATGTTATTTCTACATTAAAGGCACTAAATAAATGCAAGCTGTGTTGTTGAGACCCCCGGAGAGAAAATACGGACATTGTGTGTGGGGGTGGGCGGAAAGGAGGGGGTGGAGATTGAATGTACATGCAAGTAAACAGTCCCAGAATCTCTCCAACCACCCTATTTCATTTTTAAATGAAGGATACACGTTATTGGAGTTTGGAATTCTTCTAAACACACAGTGCAGGATATGATCCCCGTATTCCGTGCGCGATCCCTGGAGTGGGGGTGGGAAGTGGGGGGGGGGGGGCGAGGAAAACATTAAAAACAACTACAACTTAACATGAAACTCGACACTTTCCTTTCAGAAACTTAAAATGTGGCTCCAATCACCCCCCCAGCCCGCAAACAATGTGTTCAGCCCCAGCCACAAGGTACAGCCCGTGAGACTATCTCCCAGGGTCACAGAAGTGGTATCTGCCGATAGTGAAGCACAGAACTCTGAACAAGACAATTGTTTCACTAAGACGCAGAGCGGTGTCCCGCAGGATCAAATCAAATCAAATCAAATCAAACCAAACCAAAGCTGTGACATCTGCAACCCTCCCTGGCCAAAATGTTGGCAGCAGGCCTATCAGTCCATTTGTCACAATTATTCTTGCACCGCCCAAGAAATGTATGAAAGTGGGCACTGTCAGGTGAATAAGCAGCATGTTTCTATTTGTAAAAATGGATTTTTGTCAGTGTTGAATTTTTAAACTTATAATCTTTGGAAGAAACACCAAGTATTCCTCACAGGAAAAGCCACGAGCTCTGAGACCACACAGGCGAGCTCCACCAGGCTTCATAAGGTGCAACTTGTAAAGGAAAACACAATAAAAGGTTTAAGGTGCGAATTAGGTTAAATGGCCCCAGATTTCACATTGTACAGCAATCATCAGATACCATTTTCAAAGATTGGCTATACAATTAATACTTGAATAAAGGAAATGTAGCCTTTTGTTTCATTATAGTTTCAAAGGATAGTGAATGATATTTTTGTGTTTGCAGGACAATGTTAAATTAAATGATTCGTTGTTTTATACTGTATACTGTTCATTTAAATATACTGGAGTTTCCATCTAATGGAGTTATGTTCCATACACCTTTTGAAGAGGAGAATCACAGGGCAGCATGTGATATATTCCAGTAGCGTGCAGAGAAATGTCTCTTGTAATCTCTGAGTCCCGCTATCATTTACCTTGTTATTCAGCACAAAAAGATAGACTCCAGCTCACAGGGGATGCCAGGTCCGCTTACACGACTGGCCAGTGACATTGAACCCAAGAACATATCTAGAGTTAAAACCCCAAAACCTGACGCACCGCAAGATCCTTAAGGAGGAACAACTCTGCTGAATGCACCAATTCGAACAGTTACATGCAACTTCCAAGTACACTGACCAGGTACACGTGCAGTCTGGCACCCCGCCAAGCCTGACATTCTAACAAACCTGCTGATGTCACACACTTACATCTTAACATCACACGACTTTTCGTGGTTACAGAACGGACACGTGAACTGTGTTTCTAGAGTCCCAAGCACTTTCTTCTTGGTAGGAGGCTTTCTCTTTGATTTCCTGCGCCCCATTGGAACTTCTGTGAAATACAGGCAAGTGGGAAAATACTTCAAATATCTGTTAATCTTGTAATCATACTTTGTAAATAAGGAAGCTGCCGTGGCCTGCTTGCCCCACTGCTGCAGGGATCATCAAGCAGCCTGTTGGGTCACAGGGTCTCTTGCCCACATCCTGGTGCCACAGAAGTCTTGGATGAAACTCCAGCCATTGGTGTTGGATTAGGCTCCGTGAACTCCCATGGAATTGTTGCATTTCACCATAAATTAACAGAATATCTCACACTGCAAGTGTGACTACCCAGCAAGTTATGAAGGCTGTTTGGGTTTAGTCAGCATGAATGGAAGTGTTGAACTGTCCATGTCAGCTTAGCTTGGTTAGTAACACTCTTGCCTGTACCAGAAGGTTGTGGATTCACGACCGATTTCAACACGTGAAACCATAATCTAGGCTAGGTCAGGGGGAACTGTTCTTTGGATAAGATGCTAAACCAAGGTCTCACAGGCCTGCTCAGACGGACATTAAAGTCTAATGGGAAGATATTTAAATAAACCATCTATTGGTTTAGAGCCAGAGTCTCTATCTGATGGAATATATATTCAGTCCACTTTTTGAAGAGAGGAGAATCACAGGGCAGCATGTGATACATTCCATTAGGATACTATTACAACAACAGCAACTTGCATTTATAGAGCACCTTTAACATAGTAAAATGTCCCAAGGCTGGAGCAATTATCAAACAAAATTTGATACAGTGCCACTTAAGAAGATATTAGGACAGGTGACCAAAAGCTTAGTCAAAGAGGTAGGTTTTAAGAAGCGGAGAAGTTTAGGGAGGGAATTCCAGAGCTAAGGGCCTAGGCATCTGAAGGCACAGGGGGGTGGAGAGAAGAAAGTCAGGGATGCGCAAGAGGCCAGTCTTGGAGGAGCGCGGAGATCTCGGAGGAGCGCGGAGATCTCAGAGGGTTGTAGGGCTGGAGGAGGTTACAAAGATAGGGAGGGGCGAGGTCATGGAGATTTGAAAACAAGGAGAATTTTAAAAATCAAGGCGTTGCCAGACTGGAAGCCAATGATCAGTCAACACAGGAGCGATGGGTGAATGGGACTTGGTGCAAGTTAGGATACAGGCAGAGTTTTGGATGAGCTCAAGTTTGCAAAGGGTACAGAGAAATGTCTCTGTTGCAATCCCCGAGTCTCTTCAGAGAGATGAGATCAAATGGACAGGAAGATCAAGGCTGTGGAATGCACTACCGGATGAAGCAGAGACCAATTCAACTCTTAAGAATAGGTTGTATTGGTGGTTGAAGAAATGGGGAATAAAGGGCAATGGGAACAGGTCGGGTACAAGGGATTAGCATACTCAAGTGAAGGATAAACACCGAACGGCCCATCTCCATGCTGTAATTTCTATGTAGATGAGGATATAAAATAGGCAAGTGTTCTGCTCACCCTGCACCACATCTCCAATCTGCCTTATGATAATTTTTTTAATGTCAGTCTGGTATCTGACACACAAAGTGTCTCCAAAACACCCAAAAAGGTAGTTTCTGTGTCGCTGATAGAGCACACTCTCCCCTTGGGTACACACCCATTAAATACAGAGCTTAGACGCAGGCTGACAAGAAACAAAGCTTAAGGCCTCTCAATAGGGGTACTGCTGGAGTTTAATCAGCTAAAATGTACAGCTTAGCAGCACAGAACACTAGTAAGCTTCCCATTCTCAAACTAGGACCAGCCCCTTTGTCAGAACATTGGCATTCAAAATTATGTGGAGTTGAGTAGAAAGACTCTTGGTCCCCAGTGACAGGTTTATCTCAGATCCCATTAATGGGCCAGGCTGGATGGTCAATCAGGTGCGCCCTGCAATAATCTACATCTGCCAGGATCACATGTCAGATTTCTTAGTCTGCCACAGAACCTTGACATTATTCTGAACTTCCAATACCAGTTGTGTCATCTTATAGCCACCTCAAACTCAAGAGGCCCTGTTTCCCATGGGATAAGTGCAGGGCTATGGAAAGGAAACCCAGGCAGGGTGTTTAATGGACAGCCGATCCAATCCTGCCAGTTTCACACCCCTGCCCAAGTTGAAATTTCCACCCATAGCTGCTATAAATGTCATCACTCTGGTCACCAGAACTCTATAGAGTGATTTAAATCTACAGAGCAATCTTTCCACACCCACATACGATTTTTCAGTTAACTGAATTTACCAGACCCAATGACAAAATACACAGCGGGAACAACACCACCTGCACGTTCCCCTCCAAGTCACACACCATCCCGACTTGGAAATATATCGCCGTTCCTTCATCGTCGCTGGGTCAAAATCCTGGAACTCCCTTCCTAACAGCACTGTGGGAGAACCTTCACCACACGGACTGCAGTGGTTCAAGAAGGTTGCTCACCACCACCTTCTCAAGGGCAATTAGGGATGGGCAATAAATGCTGGCCTCGCCAGCGATGCCCACATCCCATGAACAAATTTTTTAAAAAGCACCAGACACCTGGGTCACTCGTCAAGTCTCACAAATTAGGGAAAGTGAGTCTCATTCATCCTGTAACTTCGCTGTACCACATGGTGGGGTTCCACTGTCCAGCATTTCCCCATCACTGTGTGAACACTAGATGATTTCTTCCAGTGGACTAATGCACACTAGCCATCCCTGTGACCTCTCAGACTCAGGCCACCAATTAGATGAAAGTTTAGTGCAGTGGACTAACAGCTGGAGTCAGACTGTCCAAACAGCACTCTAACGTAACCATCCAGTCAGTGGCAGCACAAACCTGTACGGCACTGCACCAAACAGACAACAAAATACAACACCTCAAAGGTTCTCCAAGTCCTTCCAAGTTACTTTTGATGTAAAAGGTCGGCTCCAGATCTGAGTATCAGCAGCTTGCAGCTGTCACGTTTCCACGAGAATCTCCCAGTAGCATTTCACTCCCTGTGAAGAGAGGGTCTTCAGTACATAACACAATGTGTAACCTGCCATATAATATGAACAGTACCTACACTGAGCTAGGATGCAGGATTTCATCCAGGGTTTGGAGGAAGATCAGGACCAGATATTGTACAAATTCTGCAAGTGTCATGTTGCCTATAACTCAAGGGTTCTGCACTTGTCTGAAGTCACCATTTATGTAATGTTAGACACGATGAAGCTGTGCTGGCTTTGCTACAAGCCCAAGCATGTCATCATCTGTGATTGCAGGTTAATTAGTTCTTTGTAACATCCTCTCACTGGTAACACATCACATAATGGAGATTTTTAAATGAGACCACCTACAGTCATTTTAATCTAACAGTGCTACCCCTTAGATTAAAAAACTGTATTTTAAAAATACAAAATCTTCACTCAACGTTCATGCATGTTATAAACAAAGACAGCATACAATTAATCAACAGCTCTTCACCTTTGGTTTGTGTGTGTTTGTGCGCTGGATCATACATTTTGTAGAGAATTCCCACTGATGTACCATCATGAATGGAAGCCGTGGGCACTCAGATGATGTCACAGGCCAGAACACTGGGAAACATCAAACTGTTCTTTTCAAATACGTTTCCACTACTGAGCACTGCATTGTAGGGATCAAACATAGAACTCTTGCATTGGAGTCAGAAGGTTGTGGGTTCAAGTCTCATTCCAGAGACTTCAGCACATCATCTAGGCCAACACAGTGCAGTACTGAGGGAGCGCTGCACTGTTAAGAGGTGCCGTCTTTCGGGTGACTAATTGAGGTGTTTAAGATGATTAAAGGAGTTGATAGGGTGGAGAGAAACTATTTCCTCTGGTGGCACAGTCCAAAACATGGAGCATAACATTAAAATTTAGAGCTAGGGCATTCAGGGGTGATGTCAGGAAACACTTCACACAAAGGGGAGTGGAAATCTGGAACTCAGTCCCCCAAAAAGCTGTTACATAGAACAGGAGTAGGCCATTTAGCCCATGTTCCATCGTTCAATGAGATCATGGCTGATCTGTGACCTAACTCCATATACCCACATTAGCCCATATCCCTTTATACCTTTGGTTAACAAAAATTTATCAATCTCAGATTCAAAATTAGCAATTGAGCTAGCATCAATTGCCATTTGCGGAAGAGAGTTCCAAACTTCTACCACCCTTTGTGTGTAGAAGTGTTTTCTAATCTCACTCCTGGAAGTCCTGGCTCTAATTTTTAGACTGTGCCCCCTAGTCCTAGACTCCCCAACCAGCGGAAATAGTTTCTCTCTATCTACCTTATCAGTTCCCCTTAATATCTTGAAAACTTTGATCAAATCACCCCTTAATCTTCTAAATTCCAGGGAATACAACCCTAGATTGTATAATCTCTCCTCGCAATTTAACTCTTGGGAGTCCAGGTATCATTCTAGTAAATCTACACTGCACTCCCTCCAAGGCCAATATAGAACCATAGAAAAGATACGGCACAGAAGGGGGTCATTTGGCCCATCGTGTCCGTGCCGGCTCGAAGAATAACCAGGTGCCCATTCTAATCCCACCTTCCAGCACCCGGTCCGTAGCCCTGCAGCTTACAGCACTTTAGATGCAGGTCCAGGTACTTTTTTTAAGCTGCAATGCCCAGAACTGAACACTGTACGCCAGGTGTGGTCTAACCAGGGCTTTGTACAGCTGTAGCATAACTTCTACCCCCTTGTATTCTAGTCCTCTAGATATAAAGGCCAGCATTCCATTATTTTCTGTACCTGATCTATCCTTTTTAGGTCCAAAGTGGATGACCTCACACTTGCCTAAAATGAAATCCATTTGCCACAGTTTTGGCCTTTCTCTTAATCTATTAATATCGCTCTGCAATTTTATGCTTCCATCTACACTGCTTACAATGCTGCCTATCTTTATGTCATCGGCAAACTTGGATATAGGAACATAGGAACAGGAGTAGGCCATTCAGCCCTCGTGCCTGCTCCACCATTTGATAAGATCATGGCTGATCTGTCATCTAACTCCATATACCTGCCTTTGGCCCATATCCCTTAATACCTTTGATTGCCAAAAAGCTATCTATCTCAGATTTAAATTTAGCAATTGAGCTAGTATCAATTGCCGTTTGCGGAAGAGAGTTCCAAACTTCTACCACCCTTTGTGTGTAGAAATGTTTTCTAATCTCGCTCCTGAAAGGTCTGGCCCTAATTATGTGGCTTTCTATCCAGTCATCGAAGTCGTTGAGGCCTGTTGAGACTTGGGATCAATTGGAAAATTTAAAAACTGAGATTGATAGATTTTTGTTAGGCAAGGGTATGAAGGGTCACGGAACCAAGGCGGGTAGATGGAGTTAAGATACAGATCAGCCATGATCTAATTGAATGGTGGAACAGTCTCGAGCTGCTGAATGGCCTCCTCCTGTTCCTACGAGATGTTAAACTGAAGCCTTCTCTGGTGGACGTAAAAAATCCCATGGCACTTTTCGAAGGAGAGCAGAGGAGTTCTCCCAGTGTCTTGGCCAATATTTATCCCTCAACCAACATCACTAAAACAGGAGATCTGATCGTGGTCTCATTGCTGTTTGTGGGATTCTTCTGTGCACAAATTTGGCTGCTGTGTTTGCTACATTACAACAGTGACTTCACCTCAAAAAGTACTTAATTGGCTGTAAAGCGCTTTGGGACATCCTACGGTCATGAAAGCCGCGACATAAATGCAAGCTCTTTCTTCTTATTGGCTACGACATGAGGAGTCCCTGATTTTCCATGGGATCATCGACTTCCACCTGAGCTTTTTTTTAATTCGTTCATGGGATGTGGGTGTCGCTGGCGAGGCCGGCATTTATTGCCCATCCCTAATTGCCCTTGAGAAGGTGGTGGTGTGCCGCCTTCTTGAACCGCTGCAGTCCGTGTGGTGAAGGCTCTCCCACAGTGCTGTTAGGAAGGGAGTTCCAGGATTTTCACCCAGCGACGATGAAGGAACGGCGATATATTTCCAAGTCGGGATGGTGTGTGACTTGGAGGGGAACGTGCAGGTGGTGTTGTTCACATGTACCTGCTGCTCTTGTCCTTCTAGGTGGTAGAGGTCACGGGTTTGGGAGGTGCTGTCGAAGAAGCCTTGGCGAGTTGCTGCAGTGCATTCTATGGATGGTACACACTGCAGCCACTGTGCGCCGGTGGTGAAGGGAACAAATGTTTAGGGTGTTCGATGGGGTGCCACTCAAGCGGGCTGCTTTGTCCAGGATGGTGTCGAGCTTCTTGAGTTTTGTTGGAGCTGCACTCATCCAGGCAAGTGGAGAGTATTCCATCACATTGTAGATGGTGGAAATGCTTTGGGGAGTCAGGAGGTGAGTCACTCGCCACAGAATACCCAGCCTCTGACCTGCTCTTGTAGACACAGTATTTATATGGCTGGTCCAGTTAAGTTTCTGGTCAATGGTGACCCCCAGGATATTGATGGTGGGGGATTCGGCGATGGTAATGCCGTTGAATGTCAAGGGGAAGTGGTTAGACTCTCCCTTGTTGGAGATGGTCATTGCCTGGCACTTATCTGGTGCGAATGTTACTTGCCACTTATGAGCCCAAGCCTGGATGTTGTTCAGGTCTTGCTGCATGCGGGCTTGGACTGCTTCATTATCTGAGGGGTTGCAAATGGAACTGAACACTGTGCAATCATCAGCGAACATCCCCATTTCTGACCTTATGATGGAAGGAAGGTCATTGATGAAGTAGCTGAAGATGGTTGGGCCTAGGACACTGCCTTGAGGAACTCCTGCAATAATGTCCTGGGGCTGAGATGATTGGCCTCCAACAACCACTACCATCTTCCTTTGTGCTAGGTATGACTCCAGCCACTGGAGAATTTTCCTCCTGATTCCCATTGACTTCAATTTTACTTGGGCTCCTTGGTGCCACACTCGGTCAAATACTGCCTTGATGTCAAGGGCAGTCACTCTCACCTCACCTCTGGAATTCAGCTCTTTTGTCCATGTTTGGACCAAGGCTGTAATGAGGTTTGGAGCCGAGTGGTCCTGGCGGAACCCAAGCTGAGCATCGGTGAGCAGGTTATTGGTGAGTAAGTGCTCTTTAATAGCACTGTCGACAACACCTTCCATCACTTTGCTGATGATTGAGAGTAGGCTGATAGGGCAGTAATTGGCCGGATTGGATTTGTCCTGCTTTTTGTGGACAGGACATACCTGGGCAATTTTCCGCATTGTCGGGTAGATGCCAGTGTTGTAGTTGTACTGGAACAACTTGGCTAGAGGCGCGGCTAGTTCTGGAGCACAAGTCTTCAGCACTACAGCCGGGGTGTTGTCAGGGCCCATAGCCTTTGCTGTATCCAGTGCACTCAGCCGTTTCTTGATATCACGTGGACTGAATCGAATTGGCTGAAGACTGGCTTCTGTGATGGTGGGGATATCGGGAGGCAGCCGAGATGGATCATCCACTCGGCACTTCTGGCTGAAGATGGTTGCAAACGCTTCAGCCTTGTCTTTTGTACTCACATGCTGGACTCCGCCATCGTTGAGGATGGGGATGTTTACAGATCCTCCTCCTCCCGTTAGTTGTTTAATTGTCCACCACCATTCACGACTGGATGTGGCAGGACTGCACAGCTTTGATCTGATCCGTTGGTTGTGGAATCGCTTAGCTCTGTCTATAGTATGTTGCTTCCGCTGTTTAGCATGCACGTAGTCCTGAGTTGTAGCTTCACCAGGATGGCACCTCATTTTTAGGTACACCTGATGCTGCTCCTGGCATGCTCTTCTACACTCCTCATTGAACCAGGGTTGATCCCCTGGCTTGTTGGTAATGGTAGAGTGAGGAATATGCCCAGCCATGAGGTTACAGATTGTGCTGGAATACAATTCTGCTGCTGCTGATGGCCCACAGCGCCTCATGGATGCCCAGTTTTGAGCTGCTAGTTCTGTTCTGAATCTATCCTATTTAGCACGGTGGTAGTGCCACACAACACATTGGATGGCAGCTGCACAGGTAGTGTTTGGGCCCTAATCCTTGATTAAAAAGGGAGAAAAGGATAGGCTGAGTAATTATAGGCAGTCAGCCTTACCTCGATGGTGGGCAAATTATTGGAAACAATTCTGAGGGGCAGTATAAATCATCATTTAGAAAGGCACGAATTAATCAAGGACAGTCAGCATGGATTTGTTCAGGGAAGGTCGTGTCTGACTAACTTGATTGAATTTTTGAGGCGGTAACAAGGAGGGTCGATGAGGATAGGGCATTTGATGTAGTCTACATGGATTTTAGCAAGGCTTTTGACAAGGTCCCACATGGCAGACTGGTCAAAAAAAAGTAAAAACCCATGGGATCCAAGGGAAAGTAGCAAGTGTGATCCAAAATTGGCTCAGTGGCAGGAAGCAAAGAGTCATGGTCAACTGAAGTTTTTGTGACTGGAAGGATGTTTCCAGTGGGGTTACACAGGACTCAGTACTGGGACCCTTGCTTTTTGTGGTATATACTAATGATTTAGACCTAAATGTAAGGGGCATGATTAAGAAGTTTGCAAATGATACAAAAATTGGCCATGTGGTTGATAGTGAGGAGGAAAGCTGTAGATTGCAGGAAGATATCAATTGACTGGTCAGGTGCGCAGAAAAGTGGCAAATGGAATTCAGTCTGGAGAAGTGGGAGGTAATGTATTTGGGGAGGGCAAACAAGGCAAGGGAATACACAATAAATGGGAGGATACTGAGAGGTGTGGAGGAACAAAGGGACCTTGAAGTGCATGTCCACAGATCCCTGAAGGTAACAGGACAGGTAGATAAGGTGGTTAAAAAGGTATATGGGGGAAACTTTTCTTTATTAGCCGAGGCATAAATATAAGAAAAGGGAGATTATGCTAGAACTGTATAAAACACTGGGGGTTAGGCCACAGCTTGAGTACTGTGTACAGTTCTGGTCACATCATAGGAAAGATGTGATTGCACTAGACAGGGTACAAAGGAGATTTATGAGGATGTTGCCAGGACTGGAGAATGTTAGCTACAAGGAAAGATTGGATAGGCTGGGGTTGTTTTCTTTGGAACAGAGAAGGCTGAGGGGAGATTTAATTGAGGTGTATAAAATTATGAGCAGCCTAGAGAGGACCTATTTCCCTTAGCAGAGGGGTCAGTGACCAGGGGGCATAGATTTAAAGTAATTGGTAGAAGGATTAGAGGGGAGCTGAGGAGAACTTCTTTCACCCAGAGGGTGGTGGGGGTCTGAAACTCACTGCCTGAGAGGGTGGTAGAGGCAGAAACCCTCAACTCATTTAAAAAGTACTTGGATGTGCACCTGAAGTGCCAAAACCTACAGGGATACGGGCCAAGTGCTGGAAAGTGGGATTAAACTAGATAGCTCTTTTTCAGCAGTCAGTGACACGATGGGCCAAATGGCCTCCTTCTGTGCCCTAATTTTCCATGATTTTATAACCCGGTCTTCCCCCTTCAGGCTGCGCTACATGCCCCGTGCATTATTAACACCAGAGGTAGTATGCCTCGGGAATGCAATCCAGCCTGGGGAAGCAGTGAGTTACACACCGGCAGAGAGCCCCCGGCTCCACGGCCTATAGGGGGAGGCGGTACCTCACTATTCCCACCCCCAGGCTGCTTCCGCACTCCATGATTGGACAGGGAACGTTAAAGACGGACTCCGATTGGTTTCAATATCCATCAATCTAAGTAACACACCAATACAAACCCGAGTGGAAGGATTTCAGCCTGTCAATCACAACCCGCCAGCTTCTCATTGGCTCCCACCCCTTCCGGTAGCCCTAGTACAAAGCGCACCATCCGATTGCCTGACACAACTGCCCATCATAGCTTCACACATCACCCGATAACCATTGACATTGTGAAGTTAAAGCTTTAGCCCCTTCACAAGCTCGGTTAGAATTTATATGCTATCTTGGACAGCACATGAAGGTTCCGACAATACCTGCAGAAAGCACCGCCTCCCTCGGACAGCTGTCCGGCTCACCGCCTCACTCCGGGGGAACACGAGGCTGTACTTCAGGTACCGGAATTCCCACCTTTCTACACATCCCATTGGATACCGCGCTCCTACCGTCACCGCTGATTGGCAACCGCTGCTGTCAATCATCAGCTGGTTTGGCGGGGCTAGGCCTTGCTGTCTGTCGCTGCGATTGTGATGTCATCGATCCGACCGTTAGATTTGAATTTGAAGCGCGCGGGGTTACAACACGGGGAGGGAAGATGGTGATCACCCGAATCCTGTCCCACGCCTGCCCTCCAGCCAGCCACCACCTTTCCCCTGCCCTCCAGCCAGCAGGTAGCCACTGTAAACCCTCTCCAAAACTATAAACATGGCTGAATGTTGCAAATGCTATATATGGGGGTGTGCCTCTAACTAGGGGCAGAGGAAGGTCCCTCACCTTCCCTTAATGGGGGTGAGCCCTCTCCCTCCCCTAAATGGAGGAGTACTGTAAGAAGCTCTATTTGTCCATTCTCTAATTTCTGTATGTTGTCCTGTTGTGGCCAGTCCACGTCACTGATATTCATTAGAGCAGCTAAGTTACATCTGGTAACTACAGGATGACTTGAGCCTGTCAGTTGGAAAAGAGGGTCTTACATTGGGAGGAATTGGCATCATCTGTGGCATAAACACAGAAAAAGGTAATGTGGGAATGGAGATACTATTGTCCAAATTACTGGCATCAAATTAGGGGGCTTGAGAACTGTGAAGAATTTAGGAGACTACTGGTTAGGGGAGTGGGCAGATAGCAGATGCAGAGAAATATGAAGCAAGACACCCCAAAATGGTAAATTTCTCAATGAAGATAGGCAGGTTTGAAAAAGCCATAAAAAGGGCAAATGAGATTGAGTGTCAGATACAGGGGCATTGAGAACAAAAGCAAGGAGGTGTTAATGAATCTGGACAAGATGTTGGTAAATTCACATCTGAAGTACTGTGCAGTTCTGGGCATGCTATTATAGAAAGGATAATGGTGCCACGGGAAAGGGGCGTCATCAGTTTACCAGGGTAATATTGAGACTGAGAGGATATTGTTATTATGAGATTTGAAAAATGAGGTCTGTGTTCACTGGAGTAGAGAAGGTTAAAAGGTATGTGTTCAAAGTTTTGAAACAATTTACCTTCTGGACAGAGAATCCAGTCGCATCCACGTTGAGTACATGCTCCATGGTGGGCTGCAGAGTGCTGATGCCGTTTACTAAAACACCACAGAAGCTGGAAGACTGCTCCATACAGTCAGATGTGGTACGGCAGCTCTTGGGCAGGCTGTCCAATGACTCGAGCGATTGCTGGTGCACGCGAGAGATCTTTCTGTGAATACTAGGCTATTAAAGCCTGCATCTCTTCAGCAGAGCTAGGATCTGAGCTTGCCCTCCACCCAACCAACCGTCTCCTGCTCTGTCCTTTCCAATATCACCAGCTCACTTGCTGAGTGATTCATCCTTGGCAGACCCCTCCAAGTCACGTCTAACCCACTTGGGGAGCCAATTTCTGTGCGGGTGCTTGGAGAGGATGGAGCAAATCACAGAGATTTTCCTGAGGGTGGTTCCCCCTCCACGCCTTGTGCTTTGGGGCCTGGGTCATGGGATGATCCTGAAAAAAGGGGAGAGGGACAAGGATCAGCAAGTAATAGGAAGGTGAATGGTAGCATATTGCAGATTGCCTGAGCAAAGAGAAAAGGTAAGTGAACCAGCCAGACACCCTGTTGCATGGTCTACAGCCTCACTGTGCCTGTAGCATCATATCCTGCCTGCCCCAGTGATCTCCAGTGCTTCCTCTGTCGAAAACTTAAACTTAATATTACTTATTCTATACAATGCATTAACTCCCAAACACTTAATTCAGACAAGCAAGAATTTATTAAGAAACTTGTACAAGTGGAAGAGAGTGCCTCAAACAATAGTTGAGGCTACGTCTTCGCTGAGTTCAAGAAACAGCTCACGTTTATACAGTTCAGTAACTACGCCCATCTGCTACAGAATATGGGCGTACACATACATTCTTTATTGGCTCAGGTAGTTGGTCAATCGAGTAGTGAGCCTGCCCCCTCCGTACATCCATAGCCCTTTATTATCTTGGCACGTAGGCCTCGTAAGCCTGAGCATTCTCATCCTTCCCACATTTCTGTCCTGGTTATCAGTAGGGCTGAAGTCAGTCTCAAGGCCACATGGCCTTTCAAGAAACTGTATTCTCATTATATTTTTGTAGTCAGCAATACCCTTATCTGTTAGGGGGGCCAGACGGTACTAAGCACCTGCTCAGCTAACTTAATTATCAACATACCAAAGCTTAAACGTAATTACACAATTGTGCTTCTCTGAAACTATTATGTGAGCTTTAAATTGAATTAGCTGGTCAGTTAATATGGTCAAATATCCATCATGCATTTCTACATTCGTGGGTTAGGTGTATTAGAGAGAGTTAATATGGTCAGGTATCTCTTTATGCATTTCCACACCTCCTCAATCTAACGGAGTAGATTGTGGGGGAGCCCAAACCTAGAGATCATAAATATGATAGTGATTAATAAATCCAACAGGGAATTTGGGAGAAACTTCTTTACCCAAAGAGTGGTAAGAATGTGGAATACACTACCACATGAATGGTTGAGGCAAATAGCATAGATGCTTTTAAGGGGAAAGCTAGATAAACACAAGGGAGAAAGGAATAGTAGGGTATGCTGATAGGGTTAGATGAAGTAGGGTGGGAGGAGGCTTGTGAGGAGCATAAACGCCAGCATAGACCAGTTGGGCCAAATGGCCTGTTTCTGTGCTGTAGACTCGATGTAACTCGATAGCCCCCTTCCCCCATTCTGGTTGTCACCAAGCAAAAGCAGAGTGCTGTTTGTTTCTGTTCTACAAATTCACGGAGTATAAGGAATAAATTAAATGAACTACAGGTTCAAATTCAAATTGGAGGCTATGACATGATAGCTATTACTGAGACATGGCTGCAGGATGGTCAGGATTGGGAACTAAATATACCGGGTTATAAGGTCTACAGGAGAGACAGGGAAAATGGAAGAGGGGGAGGAGTAGCCTTAGTGATTAGAGATAAAATCAATTCAATGATAAAGGAGGATATAACGAGAGGTAAGCAGCCAATAGAGACCTTATGGGTTGAATTGAGAAATAGGAAAGGATCTAAGACTATAGTGGGAGTTGTGTATAGGACCCCTGGCAGCAGCTCTGAAGTGCTAGATTGTATAAATGCAGAGATTAGACAAGCGTGTAAGAAAGGCATAGTGGTCTTAATGGGGGACTTTAACCTTCACATAGATTGGGGAAAGCAGACTAGCAACTGTCAGAAAGGTAGTGAATGTCTTGAGTGTGTTCGGGATAGTTTTCTACAGCAGTATGTCCTAGAGGCAACAAGGGGGCAAGTCATACTAGATTTAGTAATGAGTAATGAACCAGATTTAGTGAACAGCTTAACTGTGCATGAACATCTATCTAATAGTGATCATAACATGATCGAGTTCAATGTAGTGTTTGAAAGGGAAAAAAGTGAATCAGCTGCTAAGATTCTAGACTTGGGTAAGGCTGACTTCAATGGGATGAGACAGAGACTGTCCACAGTAAACTGGGCGAATCTGTTAATGGGTAAAACGACTGATGATCAGTGGGAAATGTTTAAAGAAACATTTAACGAAATATAGAACCGGTTTATACCCCTGAGGGGCAAGAACTCTTGCCAAAAAAAACAGCCATGGACAACTAAAGAGGTAAGGAACAGTATAAGACATAAGGAAAGGGCATACAAAAAGGCAAAAAATGGCACAGATCCTGGCGAATAGGAAAGATACAATGATCAACAAAGGGTCACAAAACAGATAGTAAGAGCTACAAAAAGAGAGTATGAAAAGAAACTTGCAAGGGATATCAAAACCAATATGAAGAACTTTTATAGTTATATTAGGAAAAAGAGGGTGGTCAGGAGCAGTGTTGGCCCCCTAAAAACTGAAAGTGGGGATATTGTCATTGACAATGGGGAAATGGTGGACATGTTGAATAATTACTTTGCGTCAGTATTTACAGTAGAAAAAGAGGATAGCAGGCCGGAAATCCCAAGAAAACTAATATTGAATTGGGGTCAGAGACTCGATAAAATTAACATAAGTAAAGCAACAGTAATGAAGAAAATAACAGCACTAAAGAGTGACAAATCCCCAGGACCAGATGGTTTCCATCCCAGGGTTTTAAAGGAAGTAGGTGAGCACATTGCAGATGCCCTAACTATAATCTTTCAAAGTTCTCTAGATTCAGGAACTGTCCCTCTAGATTGGAAAATTGCACATGTCACTCCACTTTTTAAGAAAGGAGAGGGAGGGAAACCGGGGATTTATAGACCAGTTAGCCTAACATCTGTTGTGAGGAAATTGCTGGTGTCTATAATTAAGGATAGGGTGACTGAACACCGAGAATTTTCAGTTAATCAGAGAGAGCCAGCATGGATTTGTGAAAGGTAGGTCGTGCCTGACAAACCTGATTGAATTTTTTGAAGAGGTGTCTAAAGTAGTGGACAGGGGAATGTCAATGGATGTTAGTTGTAAGGACTTCCAGAAGGCATTTGATAAGGTCCCACATAAGAGACTGTTAGCTAAGTTAGAAGCCCGTGGAATCGAGGGAAAAGTACGGACTTGGTTAGGAAATTGGCTGAGCAAAAGGCGACAGAGAGTAGGGATAATGGGTAAGTATTCACATTGGCAGGATGTGACTAGTGGAGTCCCGCAGGGATCTGTCTTGGGGCCTCAATTATTCACAATATTTATTAACAACTTAGATGAAGGCATAGAAAGTCTCATATCTAAGTTTGCCGATGACACAAAGATTGGTGGCATTGTAAGCAGTGGAGATGAAAACATAAAATTACAAAGGGATATTGATAGATTAGGTGAATGGGCAAAACTGTGGCAGATGGAATTCAATGTAGACAAATATGAGGTCATCCACTTTGGATCAAAAAAGGATAGAACATGGTACTTTCTAAATGGTAAAAAGTTAAAAACTGGATGTCCAACGGGACTTAGGGGTTCAGGTACATAGATCATTGAAGTGTCATGAACAGGTGCAGAAAATAACCAATAAGGCTAATGGAATGCTGGCCTTTGTATCCAGAGGACTGGAGTACAAGGGGCAGAAGTTATGCTGCAGCTATACAAAACCCTGGTTAGACCACACCTGGAGTACTGTGAGCAGTTCTGGGCTCCGCACCTTCGGAAGGACATATTGGCTTTGGAGGGAGTGCAGCGTAGGTTTACTAGAATGATACCTGGACTTCAAGGATTAAGTTACGAGGAGAGATTACACAAATTGGGGTTGTATTCTCTGGAGTTTCGAAGGTTAAGGGGTGATCTGATCGAAGTTTATAAGATATTAAGGGGAACAGATAGGATGGATAGAGAGAAACTATTTCCACTGGTTGGGGATTCTAGAAGTAGGCGGTACGTTCTAAAAATTAGAGCCAGACCTTTCAGGAGTGAGATTAGAAAACATTTCTACACACAGAGGGTGGTGGAAGTTTGGAACTCTTTTCCGCAAACGGCAATTGACACTAGCTCAATTGCTAAATTTAAATCTGAGATAGATAGCTTTTTGGCAACCAAAGGTATTAAGGGATATGGGCCAAAGGCAGGTATATGGAGCTCAATCACAGATCAGTCATGATCTTATCAAATGGCGGAGCAGGCACGAGGGGCTGAATGGCCTACTCCTGTTCCTATGTTCCTATGGAGGCAGCAGAAGATGAGTGTGTGAGTCGAATGAGAATGAGTTAGTGCAGTGTCATTGTGGTGGAAAAGCATGTGGAATGTGGGAGGGAAAGGTTTGAAGTGGTGGGGGGAAGTATTGCATTAATTTCTGGAGTGGGGATGTTTGTCTCTCCCACTATTCAATGATTCGACTTGACACCATATTGGTTATAGACTATATTATGTTACAATCCGTTAGCAGCAACTAACAATCGCTTTAACAGTATTACTCGCCTCTCATGATTGGACAGTCGGTACACCTGGCTCGTTGATGGTGATCTTCCCGATAGTTACACAGTGTTAGGCCAAAGGCCAGCATCGCTCCGCTGGATATGTCTAACTATCTGTTCCTCCTCCGACTGTGTTTCTGCTGCCTAAAAGCCAGCTTCTTATACTTTTACCTGCATGTACTGTTTAACAAAGGTCTCATAAATGGTGAGTTAATGATGTCAGTTCCTATATCCTGTGAAGATACCTCAATAGTGACAGAAGCATGACAAAAGTCACTAAATTAGCTGATGAGCCCCTCCCAGGGTTTACAGCCTTCCTGTCCAGCTGCATGATTTAGTTCAAAGAGCTCTAAAGATCAGAAGGGTCAGAAAGTCTTAGAAAGATTAGTATCTTTCCATTTTATTAAACTTTTAACCTCTTACTACCAGAGTTCATCTCCACCTGAATTAGCCTTGTCTAAATTTATCATTGTAAACAATTTTACAACACCAAGTTATAGTCCAGCAATTTTATTTTAACTTCACAAGCTTTCAGAGGCTTCCTCCTTCCTCAGGTAAATGTTTACCTGAGGAAGGAGGAAGCCTCCGAAAGCTTGTGAAGTTAAAATAAAATTGCTGGACTATAACTTGGTGTTGTAAAATTGTTTACAATTGTCAACCCCAGTCCATCACCGGCATCTCCACATCATAAATTTATCATATTTGAGGAATTCTCAAACCCATTATATTCTTACAGTGTGCTGTGGGAAGGAGGCATCCTGAGAAAAAGAGACAAGTCGTCCTCATTCTGACCTCTGCTGTCCACGTAAGGCAGCATCTGCCTGGACAGCCTCTGCCATTTGAGGGGTAGAGGAGCTGTCCCTGGGCCCTCCACCAGGACCTCCACTGTAGCATCACTAAATCATGATACCCTGCCTGGGGACACCTTTCACCTAAAGTTTGAAATTTGTGGGAGAAATATGAGAGAAATTAAAAGACGTGCCTGCTTTAAGTTTAAATGAGGCCCAAGCTACTGAGGCATAGAGTACAAAAGCAAGGATGTTATGGTAAGCGTTTATAAATCACTGGTTTGCCCTCAGCTAGAATATTGTGTCCAATTCTGGGCTTAGGAAGGATATCAAGGTCTTGAAGAGGATGTAGAGGAGATTTATTAGAATGGATGAGGGACTTCAGTTATATAGAGAGACAAGTGAAGCTGGGATTGTTCTCTAATAGAGATGTTCAAAATTGAGGGGTTTTGATAGAGTAGATAGGGAGAAATTATTTCCACTGGCAGGAGGGTCGGTACCCAGAGGACTCAGATTTAAGATAATTGGTAAAAAAGCCAGGAGAGATGAGATGTTTTTACTCAGCAAGTTGTTCTGATCTGGAATGCACTGCCTGAAAGGGTGGTGAAAGCAGATTCAATAGTAACTTTCAAAAGGGAATTGGATAAATACTTAATTAGTAATCTCACAGTAAATAATCCTCTGGGGAAGAGTGATCATAATATAAAATTTGACATTGCGTTTGAGAGTGACTTACTTAAGTCAGAAACTAGATGCTTAAACTTAAGTAAAGCCAATTACAAAGGTACGAGGGACGAGTTAGCTAAGGTAGATTGGGAAATTAAATTGAAGGGTATGATGGTTGAAAAGCAATGGCAAAAATTTAAAGAAATATTTCAATATTATCAACAAATATACATTCCATTGAGAAATAAAAACTCCACGGGAAAAGTGATCCACCCGTGGCTAACTAAAGAAGTTAAGGATAGTATTAGGTTAAAAGAAGAGGCTTATAATGTTGCCAAGAAGAGTAGTAAGCCTAAGGAGTGGGAGAGTTTTAGAAACCAGCAAAGGATGACCAAAATATTGATTAAAAAGAGAGAAAATAGAATATGAAAGTAAACTAGCAAGAAATATAAAAATGGATTACAAGAGCTTCTACAGGTATGTAAAAAAGAAGAGAGTAGCAAAAGTAAACATTGGTCCCTTAGAGGCTGTGACAGAAGAAATTATAATGGGGAATCAGGAAATGGCAGAGATGTTAAACAAATATTTTGTATCTGTCTTCACAGTAGAAGACACAAAAAGCATACCAGAAATAGTGGGGAACCAAAGGGCTAATGAGAGTGAGGAACTTAAAGTAATTATCAGTAGAGAAAAAGTACTTGACAAACTAATGGGACTAAAAGCCAATAAATCCCCTGGACCTGATGGCCTACATCTGAGGGTTCTAAAAGAGGTGGCTGCAGAGATAGCGGATGCATTGGTTATGATCTTCCAAAATTCCCTAAATTCTACAACGGTTCCAACTGATTGGAAGGTGGCAAATGTAACCCCGCTATTCGGGGAGGGAGAGAGAAAACGGGAAACTATAGGCCAGTTAGACTAACATCAGTCATCGGGAAAATGCTGGAATCCATTATTAAGGAAGTGGTAACAGGACACTTAGAACATCATAATATGATTAGGCAGAGTCAACATGGTTTTATGAAAGGGAAATCTAATTTGACAAAGTTAATAGAGTTTTTTGAGGATGTAACTAGCAGGGTAGATATGGGGGAGATCCAGTGGATGTAGTATATTTGGATTTTCAAAAGGCATTCGATAAGGTGCCACATAAAAGGTTGTTACATAAGATAAGGGCTCATGGGGTTGGGGGTAATATATTAGCATGGATAGAAGATTGGTTAACGGACAGAAAATAGAGTAGGGATAAACAGGTCATTTTCAGGTTGACAGGCTGTAACTAGTGGGGTACCGCAAGGATCAGTGCTTGGGCCTCAGCTATTTACAATTTATATTAATGTCTCAGATGAAAGGACCGAGTGTAATGTATCCAAGTTGGCTGATGATACAAAGCTAGGTGGGAAAGTAAGCTGTGAGGAGGACACAAAGAGTCTGCAAAGGGATATAGACAGGTTAAGTGAGTGGGCAAGAAGGTAGCAGATGGAGTATAATGTGGGGAAATGTGAGGTTATTCACTTTGGTAGGGAAAATAGAAAAACAGAATATTTTTTTAAATGGTGAGAAACTATTAAATGTTGGTGTCCTCGTACAAGAAACACAAAGTTAGCATGCAGGTATAGCAAGCAATTAGGAAGGCAAATGGCATATTGGCCTGTTTTGGTCTCCTTATCTAAGGAAGGTGCAACAAAGGCTCACTAGATTAATTCCTGGGATGAGAGGGTTGTCCTATGAGGAGAGGTTGAGTAGAATGAGCCTATATTCTCTGGAGTTTAGAAGTATGAGAGGTGATCTCATTGAAACATATAAGATTCTGAGGGGGCTTAACAAGATAGAGGCTGAGTGGTTGTTTCCCCTGGCTGGAGAATCTAGAACTAGAGGGCATAGTCGCAGGATAAGGGGTCGGCCATTTAAGACTGAGATGAGGAGGAATTTCTTCATGCAGAGGGTTGTGAATCTTTGGAATTCTCTACCCCATAGGGCTGCGGATGCTGAATCATTGAATATATTCAAGGCTGAGATATAAATTTTTGGACTCTAGGGGAATCAAGGGATATGGGGATGAGGCAGGAAAGTGAAGTTGAGGTTGAAGATCAGCCATGATCTGATTGAATGGTGGAACAGGCTCGAGGGGCCGTATGGCCGCCTACCTGCTCCTATTTCTTATGTTCTTAAAAGGGAAAAAATTGCAGGGCTATGGGAAACAGCAGGGGAATGGGACTAATGGGATAGATCTTTCAAAGAGCCGGCACTGGTGCAATGGGCCGAATGGCCGCCTTCTGTGCTGTATCATTTTGATTCTAAGTTCATCAACACCAGTCTCAAAATCCAAACTACAGCAGTTTCTTAATATAAGCAGCTTGTTAGACACTGTGTGTTTCTGGTACTTCCTCGTTTTATTTCAGCTTTGCATAATTTGAAGGTGTCCTTTTTAATCTTGACGGCTATTAAAATCACATGGGGAATGGCAGCTCAGTTCACAGCACCCCTTGTACAAATTCACAAAGCTGTAAGTAGACAGGGAGAACGTGGTTCCCTCTGGCATCGTTATGAAACAGAACCTTAGTGTCTTCTCCAGTACGGTATAGAACCATAGAAAAGATACAGCACAGAAGCGGGCCATTCGGCCCATCGTGTCCGCGCCGGCTCGAAGAACAACCAGGTGCCCATTCTAATTCCACCTTCCAGAACCCGGTCCGTAGCCCTGCAGCTTACAGCACGTTAGGTGCAGGTCCAGGTACTTTTTAAAAGAGTTGAGGGTCCCTACCTCGACCATTAATTTGGGCAGCGAATTCCATACACCCACCACCCTCTGGGTAAAAAGATTTTCCTCATGTCCCCTCTAATCCTTCCGCCAATCAGCTTAAATCTATGTCCTCTAGTTCTTCAACTCTCTGCTAGGGGAAACAGGTACTTCCTGTCTACTCTATCTGGGCCCCTCATAATTTTGTACACCTCAATCAAGTCTCTCCTCAGCCTCCTCTGCTCCAAGGAAAACAACCCCAGCCTATCCAATCTCTCCTCGTAGCTGCAATTTTCAAGCCCTGGCAACATTCTTGTAAATCTTCTCTGCACTCTATCCAGAGCAATTACGTCCTTCCTGTAATATGGTGACCAGAACTGCGCACAATACTCCAGCTGTGGCCTTACCAGTGTTTTATACAGTTCCATCATTACATCCCTGCTTTTGTATTCTATACCTCGGCTAATAACGGAGAGCATTCCGTATGCCTTCTTCACAACCTTATCTACCTGTACTGCCACCTTCAGGGACCTGTGCACATGGACTCCAAGGTCTCTTACTTCTACTACCCCTCTCAATATATTCCCGTTTACTGCGTATTCCCTTTTACTGTTTGTCCTCCCTAAGTGCATTACCTCACACTTCTCCGGGTTGAACTCCATTTGCCACTTTTCCGCCCACTCCACCAACCCATTGATATTGTCTTGGAGTCTACAGCCATCCTCTTCACTATCAACAACACGGCCAATTTTTATGTCATCTGCAAATTTGCCAATCATGCCCCCTACATTCAAGTCCAAATCATTAATATATACCACAAACAGCAAGGGACCCAACACTGAAGCCCTGTGGCACACCATTGGAAACGGATTTCCATTCGCAAAGACGTCCATTGACTTTTACCCTTTGTTTCCTGTTACTGAGCCAATTTTGGATCCAATTCGCCACATTTCCCTGTATCCCATGGGCTTTTACCTTTCTGACCAGTCTGCCATGTGGGACCTTGTCACATGCCGTACCAAAATCCATGTAGATAACATCCACTGCACTACTCTCATCAATCCTCCTTGTCACTTCCTCAAAGAATTTAATCAGATTTGTAAGGCATGACCTTCCCTGAACAAATCCATGCTGACTATCCCTGATTAAACCATGCCTTTCCAAGTGACAGTTTATCCTATCTCTCAGTATTGATTCTAATAGTTTGCCCACCACTGAGGTAAGACTGACCGGTCTATAATTATTCGGCCCTTCCCTCGTACCCTTTTTAAACAATGGTACTACGTTTGCAGTCTTCCAGTCCTCCGGTACCTCCCCTGTATCTAGTGAGGATTGGAAAATGATCCTCAGAGCATCCGCTATTTCCTCCCTGGCTTCCTTCAATAACCTAGGAAACAACGTGGCTTCCATATACCCCGGCTCCGCTCTGTACCTGGCTCTGCTGTGCACCGTTGGTCATGTGATCTCAACACACGTATTCGCATGGCATACGTGAGTACTTTAATCTTTTTGTGCGTTTGTTGGTGAAATAGTAAGACTAAAAGCAGTGTCTTTTGCTTGTTGAGTGCTTTACTTCCTTGGTTACTGAATGGTTGTAGATGTTTGTTAAGTAAATATACACTAGGTACCTTTATCTGTATTGTGTACGTGTAAACAGTGTGGCCGTAGCACAGTAGTTGCAAACTCTTAATTTCTGACTAATCGAGAAGCTTGTGAAGCTCAATAACTACTGTAGAAATGGTATGTTGTTGCTACTGTTCAATTTTTTGCTTAGAGTTATGACTGGTCTGAAACATGCAAGGTAAAAATATCAAGCAAAAAAAGAGCCAAGAAACCCCCAAAAATGTAATTGTGTGTTGTATTTGGTTTATGTACATATCTCGGAAGAGCTGGAGCCAGATGTATGAGGGGTCTGTGTACCCTGGGGAGCTCAGTACAGTGAGATGTCAGCACATGGACAGTGCCATATCAGGATGGTCTGATGCTGAGTTTGGGTGTAATGTGAAGATGTGTGAACCCTGCTATGCTCATATGTAATGCTAGGGAGGCTACAAAAATGACTTAGCAATATTAGATCATTACTTCAGTATTTATTCATAAACTTAGAAATCAAAAATCGTACAAAAGAATCCCAGAGAATTAGGTACTATTTACATCTGAAAACAGGTTTAAAAAACTTACAAAAAGTTCAGGTTTATCCAAATTCAAACATCAGAACAAGCATTCCAGGAGTGAATATACAACTTGTATCATTGTGACAGGTGTACCAACACAGAAGCTGTTGTTCTGTATTAGCATTCCTGTTTGCTGCTACATGTAGAGTAAGTGGTTGGGGTCTGTCTATGGATGAAACTCTGTCACTTGGTATTTCTCCAGTTCCAGCTGAAAATGTTGTGATAGGGAAGCCTATAGGGATACATCATCTTGCAGCGAGAGCCCTCCTGCTTTTTGCATGGAGTCCTCACTCTTCAGTGAGTAGATCCAGCAAGCACTGAGCTGGCTCCTGGAATTGAGAGTCACGGATCGCTGTCTGGATTGGCTGAATGTGGATGTACTGCCCCTTATTCCATTTGGTTGCCTTCACTCCAGCTCATTCTCTCTCATTCTGCTAGTTCCTTGACCCACCTGAGCCAAAGACCAAGAACAAATTTCTTCAACTTCAATCGGCATTGCTCTCTGTGCAAACAAAAACAAGTTTAATGTACCAATGTATTCCTGCCACATGCACCATATTATCTGAGTAGAGAATGGGTTCAAGAAATATAAATGTGAATGTAAACTTCTGAAAGTGTAATGAACAAAATGAAAGGAGTACTGAAGAATTACTGAGCTAGAAGGGAAGGAATCCTTAGCACTCCACTGTCTATGTGCAGGTATTAGCAGCAGGACCCAAAATTCTTGAGTCCGTGGGAGGTCGATGGATGTTACATTCAACAGAATTTGTGCCAATAAGAACTATCCTTCAGCAGACACCTGAAATTTAAACTTAAATGGAAGAGAGACATATTTAGAGTCAATTTTGTTAAATCTAAACACACAAAAACAAACAGTCAGGGGTCTCCTGCTTAGAGCTGTGCTTTGCTGTTTCTTTCAGTAATGTGTGACCAGATGCTTCATCTGTCTGACCGTCTAGGGATAGTGGCCTGATACAGGGATTTACCAAGGGCCTCTATGTAGGTGATGATCATCTGCTCCGGGTTGATCTCCACATAAGCAAAGCCCCCCAAAGAGCTGATGTCTGCATAGAAGAATTTCAGCCACCCTTTCGGAACTTGATGCCTGTGCTTCATTGAATATTCCATGAAATTTCCAGCTCCACTTAGGACGTAGCCAATCCCATCACTATCCTGAATAAACTGAAACAAGGGAAAATAGGAGAAAATTAAGAAAGTTGGGACATAATGAATCACATCCAATCCCTGATGTTTCAATATCAATGTATCTAGAGCCTCAATTGGACATTTATAGGCCCCCACTGCCGCTCACAATATTCATCACCTAGTGAGGTTGGGAGGGGAATCAATGGCTAAAGATATTCAACAAATCTGCCAGTTTAACATTTTGTGGGCTCATGATTCCCCCATTTACTCAGTGGATAACTGGCCCAGTATGGTAGTGATCCAAACAGATCAGAAGGTCCAAGGTTCCATCCTCAGTCTGTGCTGAGGTAGCTAAATCTCAACCAGGATAGTGATTAGGACATTACAGTTTGATTTCAGTGCCCCTGGACTAGGGAAGGGGAAAGATAGCCAGGATTCCCACCCCTGATCACTATCCAATGACCCTTGCTGGAAAATGCATTTATAGACAAGGGATGAAGACAGGATGGGGCTCAGCCAAGATTGTCCCATGGTCAGTCTGCTGACATATGGAGAATGGTCACTGGGGTGAGGTACCAGATGCTGGCCAGGCCAGGAACAATCAGCACACTCGAGAGGAGAAAATTTAAAAATCTTTTGAGGGTGCCTAGACTTCTTGGACACCGACACTGAGCACAAATAAAAAGTAATGTTCTCGGTAACATCTAGTATTCACACAGACACCATCACACCATGGTAATGCAAGCTCTTTGGGAGGTTGGGTGCGCAAACAGTTACATATATTGACCTCCATATCTCTGCATCGAAGGACTCGCCAGCATTAGCTGCTCCCTACCTGCAGGTTGTGGTCATGCCCACAGAAGTACGCACTGACCCTATACTGAGTGAGGAGAGGGTACAGCTTCTGTACCAGGCACCTGGTGGGTCCATGTTCAGCAATCGACCAAACTGGGTAGTGACCAGCAACAATCAGGAAGTCTGACCTGTAGAAAACAAGGAAGGGAGATGGTCACTTTAATCAGGAAAGAGAAGAACATAGAAGGAATTAAGAAAAACGAATGGCAAAACTGAATATCTTCAACCATTCCAGACACGCACACACAGCAACTTGCATAAAACACCCCAAGGCATTCATGTAGAGGGTGGACTGAGCGAGAGAAGACTTAGGAAAGTTGATTGAATGAAATCAAAGGTTTGATGTGGTAGGGAGACGAGTAGGAAGGTGAAGAGGTTTTGAGAGGGAGTTCCAGAGGGTATGGCCTAGATAGCTGAAAGCTGCCACCGTGAGGAGTCCACTGACTGGCCTTATGCGCAATCCCATCTTCGCCCCACCATTGGCAGCCATGCCTTCAGCTGTCTAAGCCCCATACTCTGGAATTTCCTCCCTAACCTCTCCCCTTCTCCACCTCCCTCTCCTTTTAAGACCCTCCTTAAACCCACCTCTTTGACCAAGCTTTTGGTCACCCCTCCTAATACCTCCTTTTGTTTCGGTGTCCATTTTTGTCTGCTTACACCTCTGAAGTGCCTTGGGACGTTTTCTACATTAAAGGCACTAAGAACATAAGAAATAGGAGCAGGAGTAGGCCATACAGCCCCTCAAGCCTACTCCACCATTCAATGAGATCATGGCTGATGTACATAAATGCAAGTTTTTCCTAGGAGGGGCCTAGAGTCAGACAGCAGTGGAGCATAGGCTGGGATTTGGGGCTAGAAGTTAAGTTAGTCAAAGCCATGGAAGGATTTGTAAACCAGGACAGGGATTTTGAATTTGGTGCATTGGGGGACAAAACCAGTGGAGGTTGGTGAGGACAGGGTTGACTCTGTTAATGGCAAAGTTGTGGATGAGTTGGAGTCCACGTAGGTTGGATCTCAGGAAGGCATTGGATAAGTTGAGTTGAGGTAAGGAAAGGGGATAAGGATTTTCAGCAGTGATAGAGGAGCTAGAGGCTGGGGAAGCACAATGTGGTGGAGGTGGAAGTAAGCAGTCATAGCGACATGGGATTATGGAATTCAGAACTGAACACTGGAGGCAGTGCCCTGTCTGCTTCAACCTAAACCAGCAGCCAAAGAGGGGGATGAAGATGGAGGCGAGGGTACAGATTTTTCGGTGAAAGTAAAATGGCTTTGGCTTACCTAATCTCCAGTTGGAGACACGCACACTTCTTACTTCTACATTTCTATGTTAATGCAGCTCCCATCCCATCAGGCAGGGTGTATACAGTGAACAGCTGCTATTTCTCCTGCCTCGGTATGTAATACATTTCTGTACCAATTCATTGTGAATACCTACTCAATGACTTTACCTAGAACACAGAGCACTGAGAATCCATCTCCAGGTCATGGGACAGGCAGGATATTTTGGAAAAGGATTCCTTGTATATTTTCTGCCATTTTTAAGACTGAGCACTGAAGAGTTAGTGGAAGCTACCTCCATTTTCATGGTCAAAATCGGATTTGCTAGAAATGTAGCATTTTTCTTCAATGTATTTTTTTTCTCCCAATTTACAACCACTGTTGTGAATGTGCTGACTCCCATAGTTCACATGCACCAGTCACTCTCCATTGGCTACCGCAACTGACCATTCTTCAAATATGAGCCGAGGCAGTGAGGTCAGCTGGACTTTCCACCATGAAGAGGACATCACAATTGAGCCTGACCCTGCTCTCACTTGGTGTCCATCCATCCACTTTCCAGCAGGATAACAATCGGAAGCAGGAACCCTAGCTGATCTTTTTCTCCTTCCTTGTTAGGGGCTCTGAGACCAATTGTATGCCCCAGCATCTGTCCCGGCTGAGATCAGCTAACTCAGCACAGACTAGATGATGAACCCGGGACGTTCTGGTCTGGTGTGGCTTACTTGGTACCACACTGGCTGGCATATTTAATAATTTAGCCGTCGGGAAAAAAAGGGGGCATGTTTAAGAGAAGCTTCAGTGATTCTTCTGCCCAAGTTCCCAGCTTTTTAAAAAAAATGCATTAAACTTGTGAACTGTTGTCAGCCTTGGCTCAGTGATAGAACTCTTGCCTCGGAGTCAGAAGGTCATGGGTTCAAGCCCCACCCCTAGACTTGAGCACATGATGTCAGTACAGTACTGAGAGTATGGTTCTAGTACTATATTGTTTGAGATGCTGTCTTTTGTACGAGATGTTAAATCGAGCCCCATCTGCCTATTCAGGTGGACGTTGGCACCCTTTGAAGAGGAGCAGGACTCTTCCAGTGACCTGACCAACATTTATTCCTCAACCAATAACTGGCAATTTATCATTATGTGATAATTGGCTGCCGTGTTCGTCTACTTAAGTGACTGCATTTCAAAGGTTATTAATTGGCTGTGAAGCACTTTGAGATATTCTGAGGGCATGAAAGGTGCTATATAAATACAAGTGTTTTTCTTTACACAAACAGCCAGACAACATTGCAGATTTACAGCACAGCTTCACAGGGAAGAGTGCATTGTGTACATACCTGGAATTCTTCAGCTTGTCCTGGACCCACTCCAGTTGTGTGTTAGCTACACTATAATCCTTGGGTGCTTCTGGTTCCCTCCCCTGGAAGTCATCAGAATTTCCACAGAGCAGGACAGTGTCCAACATCAGGATTGTAACGGTGGTGTTGGAGCCTGCGATGGTGAAATTCAGGTCATAGTAGTAATGTGGAAAATTCCTGGAAGTAAAACCATGTAACGTTTAGAGTGAAATGCATCAGAAACAGCAGTGATGTTGGAGAAATGGGAAACTGCAGGAAACTTAACCCGTCTCACCATCTTTTGGAAACTTTGGAATATTCGATCTGTGCAGCTACATTGCCCGAGTGATCATGGTTTCCTGCTACAACAAACCAGGGCACGTCCTTCAGTGACTCGGCAGAAAAGATTTCCTCAAATGTTTCCTGTGATCACAAAGAACACTGCAACCTCTGATTATCGATCTATTGGCCTCAAACAAACCTCAGCCTTGTGAGCCTTTGAAGCAGATACCATCCCATACCACGGTTCAATACTGACTCCACACAACCCCAACCCCACTCCTTCAGGTTGCTCATTTGTGGGACATTTGTGCCATCAAGCTGTGATTCAATTGGAAGGAAAAATGAATATGCAGCTGTTTCTCACTAATGGAAAGATCTGGGGTTTAAAGTCTGATCTCCAGTGACATGTTTGGGGCAGTGCCAGGTGCTCACAGAAGTTCCTGCCACCCTGCACAACACCAACCCATTTTAGTGGCTCTTTTTAAGCTCTGTTAGCAGAGGACTGATGGACATTAATCGGCCAATTAACCCCACCCGCAGCTCAGTACACAGGCCCAGCCATAAACCGCTACCTGCCTTCTCCTGGTGAGTATGAGGAAAATGAGAATTAGGTAACATTACCTGAAATCTTTTATCAGTTACATCGTTAACGCCATCGAAATAAAAGTTATCCCCCAGAGACAGAACAAAGTCGGTGCCCATCGTCTCAGCTACAACACCCATTTGTTGAGCAGTACTTTTCTCCACAGGTGTCGTATATGGTGAATACGGGAGCCCACCCCAATCACCAAGTGCCAAGAAACGGATAGATTTGGAGTTACCTAGGAAGAGATCAGGTGGTACAAGGTTACATAGCATCACAAAGATTGTACAAAGATAGTACCAAATTAGCAGACATCAATTGAAGAGCTAGTACCGGCATAGGTTTGATGGGCCGAATGGCCGTGTTCTTTGCTGTAATTTCTATGACTCGTTCACAGAGTGGTGGTAACATTTATTTAAAGGTAATCTTTTTATTTAGTGGCTTAAACTCATTACCTCCTTCCACCAACTCTCTTTCTCCCCCACCTCCAGAATTTGCATGCTGCACAAATTCCCAGATTGAACAATTGTGAATTTCCCTGGATTGTGTGATTTGGAACATCAGACTAAATGTTACAGCAAAGGACCATTTCACTAGTGCCCATCTTCAAGGTGAAACTCAAAGCACAAGCATTGAGCAAACAGGTTTAATCTGAGCTGTCAAGTTCAAAGCCTCCCAATCTGCAGGAAATTCAGAACACGCACTCCATCACACCAGGAATTAAATAAAGAATAACAGATTCCCTCTGTGCTGAACCTCCAGCCAAATACCTCGACCCCCCTCAGCAGCATGACCAGAAGCTTGCATCCCTTGTTAAGCATCCGAACAGGAAATGAATTGCTTCAGCTGGCCCAGGAATATCTTGAATTGGGTGGAGCCTCACAAACCCTTGAACAAGCCCAAGGACACCAGGAAGAGGGTGAAGCCTCACATCCTCATGCAGGCCTGTGACACCATGAAAAGTGAGAAGCTCTCTACACTTTCACTTATCTGAGCCTCCACCTGTATCTTCAATCCCAGTCTGTAGTGTATAATGCATCTCTGCATAACTTCCACTGCTAAGCTGGAGGTGGCAGTTCAGAATATCGTAGCCCAGCCTTATTGCTGCATGGAGCCAGAATACGAACAAACCACTCACATACAACACGAAGCACAATGCCTGGCAGAAACCTGCATAGCTTTAAATGTCCCCCAGCTTATCGCACCAAGGCTGTACATTGCCTGTCAGTAACACGTGCGTGTTAGCAGCATCACCACCCAGAAAAATGAGCAACTCTTACCTATTTCAGCAGCGGGGCTGGGGCCTGATGTCACGGGCTGAAGTATGGTCGAGAGCATTGCTGCGATGCTCAGAAAAACTGCCATCTGAAACTGATATACAATGCAGCTAATAACTCAGTGGAAGGCACCCAAAATGGGAATCCAACAACTCAGGGTCTTTCCCACCCTCCCTGTAGGCTGTAGGCAACTATTTGAATGTGCACATTTCCTGTGATTTGCAGCAGACTAACAGATACAATTCCTGGAATTATTTGTGGCTGATTCTAGTTGTTAGGATTTTACTCCAGTGACCTGTGTTTCTGACTGGTTCTTCTCAAGCAGTCCAGTCTAGTCCGGGGTAAAGGTTTCGGACTCTGCCCCGGAACAGGCTTTAACTTGCTTTGTTTATGCTTTAATCACATCCCAAGGTGAATGACTCAGCTTCCTGAATAATTCCTGCTGACTCGAGTGCTGCTTTCCTAAATGTTGGGCATTGTGTCACTTTTCATTTCAGATACCCAATGTCAGCATTGAGGAACTTAGGAACAGCAGTAGGCCATTCAGCCCCTTGAGCCTGTTCCACCATCCAATTGGATCATGGCTGATCTGCACCTCAACTCCACTTGTCCAACGTTGAGCCATATCCCTTGATACCCTTACCCTACAAAAATCTATCGATTTCAATCTTGAAAACTGCATTTGATCCACAGCCTTTTGAGGGGGGAAGTGAGTTCCAGATTTCCACTACCCTTTGTGTGAAGAACTGCTTCCTGATTTCACTCCTAATCGGCCTAGCTCTAATTTTAAGATTATGCCCCTCTGTTCTGGACTCCCACACCAGAGGAAGTAGTTTCTCTTTATCTACTCTATTGAATCACTTTATCATTTTAAACACCTCAATTAGATCACCCCTCAACTCAAGGGAATACAAGCCAAGTTTATGCAATCTCTTCTCATAATTTAACCCTTTAAGCCCTGGTATCAATCTAGTGAAATTTTTTTTATTCATTCATGGGATATGGGCGTCGCTGGCAAGGCCAGCATTTATTGCCCATCCTTAATTGCCCTTGAAGATGGTGGTGAGCCACCTTCTTGAACCGTTGCAGTCCGTGGCGGGGACAGTATACAGAAAATGCTGGAAACACACATCTGTGGAGAGAGAATCAGAGTTAATGATTCTCGTTGCAGTCCGTGTGATGAAGGTACTCCCCATCTGCTGTACCCCTCCATAGCCAATATATATTTCCTGAGACAAAAGCAAAATACTGTGGACATTGCCATCCATCCTATCACATCCCTTTTGTTCTCTTCTTCCCCCTCCCCCACCCTTTGCCCTGGCTCTGTATTTGCTTAAAAGCTGTTCCTCTCTAACATCTTCCAGTTTTGATGAAAGATCATCAACCTGAAACATTAACTCTGATTCTCTCTCCACAGATGTGTGTTTCCAGCATTTTCTGTATACTGTCCCCGCCGCGTATAGCGAACATGATTTGCCCGCTATACACGCTGGCCGGTGTAACAAACGATGATGTGAAGTAATGGAGGTATAGAAGAACTGCGGCTAATTCTCTTCAGCACGTACAGAGGGCGATTCTGAATCCTGCACTGAGAACCGATGAATCTGTCAACTTTGCTGAGATTGAAGTCCTGGAACTGTCACGTGTCTGTAGGAGGGTGAGTTAAACAGGCCAATTGCGCTTTCATCTTAAAATGGTGCCGGAATTGTCACCTCAATTCTTTATTTTTAAGTTGGATCATATGTAACCCCAATGAGAAAAAACCTCTTTCCAAAGTTTAAAACGGAGCCAGCGAGAAGGGCTCGCAGGAGTTCTGGAGACCACGGGGGTTGGGACTTAATGACAAGTAATCACAAGGTGTGAACAGCTGACTGAACTGCACGAAAGAGCCAGCCTGCTTAATATGGTTTAAGCGGCGCCATTGTAATTTGCCCGATATAGGCGGCTGTCCGGGATAAATGGGGACGGGGTAAGTGGTGGGGACTATATATTTCCTGAGGTTCGGAACCCAAAACTGAACACAGTACTCCAGATGGGGGCCTGGTGAAGGCTCTGTACAACTGAAGCATCACTTCCTCCCCTTTGTATTCCAGCCCCACTTGAGATAAAGGCGAACATTCTTTTATACTTTTTGTACCTGTCTACTAGCTTTTAATGATTTGTGTACCTGGACACCCAAATCCCTTTGATCCCAGGGAGAGGTGTAGAAGGAGCATTACTCTGCATCGAGCCCATGCTGTACCTCCCAGATGCACAGTAGAGCTCCATCAACACAATCCCATCAAACACTCCCAATCAGGTACAACACTGGTAAAACTCATTCTGCCCAGCCTCAGAAGACCACCCCTAATGTACTAGTCATATTTTTACATTTTTCACCAGTCACCCTGCACAAGACTGACACTTTAGTGCCAGTGGTCCTGTCCCATTAGGAACTAAATTGAGTATCAACTTGGCTCAGTGGGTAGCACTCTTGCCTATTAAGTCAGAAGATCCTGGGTTCAAGTCCCACTCTAGGGACTTGAGCGCACAACATGGACCGACAGTACTGAGGGGGTGCTGCATTGTTGGAGGCGAGATAAAACCGAGCCTCTATCTGCCTGTTGAGCAAGATGTAAAAGATCCCATTACAAAACCAAACTTCCAAAGTAATCCGTTGGTTGTGAAGTCCCGAGAAGATGAAAGGTGCCAAATTTTTCTTTCCTGATACTGCCCCAAACTCATGCCCGCTGATAGAGAGAGAAAGCTTTTTTTACCCATTAGTCTGGGTCGGTTACAACCCCAGCTACTCACAAACTGCAGCACGGAGCTCCCAGCGACCTTTCGCTTCCCTCTGGTTTATAGGGTTCGTGTCACTGAGCCAGGCACTGGTGCTCGTGCGTGTATGGAAACTTCTATTTGGAACAAGTTTGAAACCAGATAAACCACTTCCATGGACTGGTTCCCTAAAACCAATAATCTCCGAGTTTCAGCAATAATCATCTGAGACTGTGTCAATTCACTCCCATCTCAAGCCCAACTCCCATCTAATAAACCCGACCCGGCACCGCCGCCCCCTTAAAATACCTTCAACCCCACTCACTTCTCAGAGCCGCACCGAACGGTATAAATCCAACCCCAAGCGCTGTGGTCCCGGGCTCTCGCCGGCTGTGAGTGCCTCTCCAGGTCCCAGCTCCTTTATAAAGGATCCAGTGTTGATCACGCCGATTCCACGCGGTCTGTGCGCTGCATCAATACCCAGGTAATAGCCCCGATATCTGTGCCCGATAAACATTCACAGATCCAAGCAGAACTAAACGTAGGCCTCCGCCTCCCCACAGGTACCCCGCCAGCAGCAAAGTCCGGACAACCAGTCCCTTTATGGGAGTTGACAGCAGAAACTTAGCAACAGTGAAGATCCGGTCTGTTAACTTCCCCAAACCTCTAGGGTGCATCGCCGCCTCACGGCCAACACAGGGCACTGTTAGACAAACCTCGCCTGGTGTGGTAATGAGCCACACAGTACAGGGGGGCCATGTTCCATTCCTGGTCTGTGCTGCGGTCGCTGATTGGGGAGCTGCAAATGGTCTCAATGCTCCTGGTTAGGGAGAGGCTTCTGCTGCCCCGATCACTGTCTGGTGACATCTGCTGGGGATGTGGTCCTCCAGTGAAAGCACAGTGAGACTCAACTGTGTTCCTTCTTACAGTTGAATATCCAGCCCACACTCACTTGCGGGGAGGTTTGCTAGCACTGTTGGGGGGGGTTTAAACTAACTTGGCAGGGGGATGGGATACAGAGTGGAGCTACAATAGGGGGTGATGTGCAGCCATATATAGAGAAAAAAACAAGTCAGCTTGGAAGACAGGGCAAATATGTGAGGGCAAGGCTGGATGGCATCTATTTTAACGCAAGGAGTCTTGCGAATAAGGTGGATGAACTGAAGGTGTTGATAAACACATGGGAGTATGATATTGTTGCTGTCACAGAGACATGGTTGAGGGAGGGGCAAGACTGGCAGCTCAATATTCCGGGGTACAGAATCTTCAGGCGAGACAGAGGGGGAGGTATAAGAGGAGGGGGGGGTCGCAATATTAATTAAAGAATCAATTACTGCCATAAGGAGGGATGATATATTAGCAGGTTCCTCTAATGAGGCCATATGGGTGGAGCTTAAAAACAAAAAGGGGGCAAGCACTTTGATGGGAGTGTACTATAGGCCCCCAAACAGTCAGGGGGAGATAGAGGAACAGATATGTAGGCAAATCTCAGAAAATTGTGCAAATAATAGGGTAATAATAGTGGGGGATTTCAACTTCCCCAATATTAACTGGGATACTCAGAGTATAAAAGGCTTAGAGGGTACGAAATTCTTAACGTGCATCCAGGAGAGCTTTTTGAGGCAGCATGTAGAAAGTCCTACAAGAGAGGGAGCGGTACTGGACCTAATTCTAGGGAATGTGGCCGGCCAAGTGGAAGAAGTGCTAGTAGGTGAGCACTTTGGTGACAGTGACCATAATTCGGTGAGATTTAAGGTGGTCATGGAAAAGGACAGGGAGGGGCCGGAAATAAAGGTTCTAAATTGGGGGAAGGCCGATTTTAATAGGATAAGGCAGGATCTGGCCAAAATGGACTGGGATCAGCTACTTGTAGGAAAATCCGCATCGGAGCAATGGGAGTCTTTCAGAAGGGAGATTGAGACCATACAATGGCAACATGTTCCCGTAAAGGTCAAGGGTGGTTCCAAGAACTCCAGGGAACCTTGGATGTCAGGGGATATACGAGAATGGATTAGGAAAAAAAGGAGGGCTTTTGGCAGATACAAAAGGCTAAAGACGGAGGAAACCCTAGAGGAGTACAAAAAGTGCAGGGGGATACTTAAAAAAGAAATTAGGAGATCAAGGAGGGGCCATGAAATAACACTGGCGAGCAAAATAAAGGAAAATCTTAAGATGTTTTATAAGTATATTAAGGGTAAGAGGATGACTAGGGAAAAAATAGGGCCCATTAGGGACAAAAATGGCAATCTGTGTGTGGAGCCGGCAGATGTAGGAGGGGTTCTAAATGAATTTTTTGCATCTGTTTTCACTATGGAGAAGGACGATGTAGACATAGAAATACGGCAGGGGGACTGTGATATACTCGAACATATTAACATCGAGCGGGAGGAGGTATTGGCGGTTTTAGCAGGCCTAAAAAATGGATAAATCCCAGGCCCGGACGAAATGTATCCCAGGCTACTGTGAGGCAAAGGAGGAGATTGCGGGGGCTCTAACACATATATTCAGAACCTCTCTGGCCACAGGGGATATGCCAGAGGACTGGAGAACCGCTAATGTAGTACCATTATTCAAGAAGGGGAGTAGGGAAAAACCGGGGAACTACAGGCCAGTGAGCCTAACATCAGTGGTAGGAAAATTATTGGAAAAAATTCTGAAGGACAAAATTAGTCTCCACTTGGAGAAGCAAGGATTAATCAGGGATAGTCAACATGGCTTTGTCAAGGGAAGATCATGTCTGACTAATTTGATTGAATTTTTTGAGGGGGTGACTAGGCGTGTGGATGAGGGTAACGCAGTGGATGTGGTATACATGGATTTCAGTAAGGCCTTCGATAAAGTCCCCCACAGGAGACTGGTCAAGAAGGTACGAGCCCATGGAATCCAGGGTGCCTTGGCACTTTGGATACAAAACTGGCTTAGTGGCAGAATTTCGAGGATTTCATTTCCACATCGTTCACCTGAGGAAGGAGGTAGCCTCCGAAAGCTTGTGAATTTAAAATAAAATTGCTGGACTATAACTTGGTGTTGTAAAATTGTTTACAATTAGTGGCAGAAGGCAGAGGGTGATGGTCGAAGGTTGTTTTTGTGACTGGAAGCCTGTGGCCAGTGGGGTACCACAGGGATCGGTGCTGGGTCCCTTGCTGTTTGTGGTCCACATTAACGACTTGGATATGAATGTAAAAGGTATGATCAGTAAGTTCGCTGATGATACAAAGATTGGTAGGGTGGTAAATAGCGAGGAGGATAGCCTCAGTCTGCAGGACGATATAGATGGGTTGGTCAGATGGGCGGAACAGTGGCAAATGGAATTTAACCCGGAAAAGTGCGAGGTAATGCACTTTGGAGGGACTAACAAGGCAAGGGAATACACAATGAATGGGAGGACCCTAGGCAAGACAGAGGGTCAGAGGGATCTTGGTGTGCAAGTTCACAGATCCCTGAAGGCGGCGGAACAGGTAGATAAGGTGGTAAAGAAGGCATATGGGATACTTGTTTTTATTAGCCGAGGCATAGAATATAAGAGCAAGGAGGTTATGATGGAGCTGTATAAAACACTGGTTAGGCCACAGCTGGAGTACTGTGTGCAGTTCTGGTCGCCACACTACAGGAAGGATGTGATCGCTTTGGAGAGGGTGCAGAGGAGATTCACCAGGATGTTACCAGGGCTGGAGCGCTTCAGCTATGAAGAGAGACTGGGAAGATTGGGTTTGTTTTCCTTGGAGCAGAGGAGGCTGAGGGGGGACATGATTGAGGTGTACAAAATTATGAGGGGCACAGATAGGATGGATACTAAGGAGCTTTTTCCCTTCGTTGAGGGTTCTATAACAAGGGGACATAGATTCAAGGTAAAAGGCGGGAGGTTTAGAGGGGATTTGAGAAAGAACTTTTTCACCCAGAGGGTGGTTGGAGTCTGGAACTCACTGCCTGAAAGGGTTGTGGAGGCAGGAACCCTCACAACATTCAAGAAGCATTTGGATGAGCACTTGAAATGCCATAGCATACAAGGCTACGGACCAAATGCTGGAATATGGGATTAGAGTAGACGGGGCTGATGGCCGGCGCGGACACGATGGGCCGAAGGGCCTCTATCCGTGCTGTATAACTCTATGACTCTATGAAGAATGGCATTTGATTTCAGTACTGCTTGGTGACTTATGCCTGTATAGTGAACCCAGCAAGAATCAACATCTTAGGAGAGGAGGGGAGAAAAGAGATTCAGCCAAAATCTATTAAATTCTTGATATTCCACTGGACACCATAGAAACGATGGCCTGAGATAAAATATTGTTTGTTGCAGTATCGATATTGGTCACTCATATTTAATAACTAATTCCATCTCATGGAAGATAGAAACCCCCAAAATGTTTTATAAATACATAAAGAGTAAGAAGATAACTAAAGAAAGAGTAGGGCCTATTAGAGACCAAAAAGATAACCTATGTGTGGAGGCGGAAGATGTGGGTATGGTTCTTAATGAATACTTTGCCATCTGTCCTCACAAAAGAGGGGGATGATGCAGAGATTGTAGTTGAGGAGGAGGAGGAGGAGGAGGAGGAGGAGGAGGAGGAGTGTGAAATATTGGATGGGATAAACATAGTGAGAGAGAAAGTATTAAAGGTTTTAGCATCTTTGAAAGTAGATAAATCGCCAGGCCTGGATGAAATGTATACCAGGAGAAGCAAGGGAGGAAATAGCGGAGGCTCTGACCATCGTTTTCCAATCCTCTCTGGATACAGGTGCGGTGCCGGAGGATTGGAGGACTGGTAACGTTGTACCATTGTTTAAAAAGGGAGAAAAAGATAGACCGAGTAATTATAGGCCAGCCAGTCCAACCTCGGTGGTGGGCAAATTATTGGAATCAATTCTGAGGGACAGCATAAATCGCCATTTAGAAAGGCACAGGTTAATCAAGGACAGTCAGCATGGATTTGTTACGGGAAGGTCGTGTCTGACCAACTTGATTGAATTTTTTGAAGAGGTAACAAGGAGGGTCGATGAGGGTAATGTGTTTGATGTAGTGTACATGGATTTTAGCAAGGCTTTTGACAAGGTCCCACATGGCATAGAATCATAGAAAATTTATGGCACAGAAGGAGGCCATTCAGCCCATCATGTCCATGCCAGCTGAGAAACGAGTCACCCAGCCTAATCCCACTTTCCTGCATTTGGTCTGTAGACTGCAGGTCACGGCTCTTCAGGTGCACATCCAGGTATTTTTTTTAAATGAGTTGAGGGTTTCTGCCTCTACCACCTTCTCAGGCAGTGAGTTCCAGACCCCCACCACCCTCTGGGTGAAAACATTTTTCCTCATTTCCGCTCTAATCCTTCTACCAATCACTTTAAATCTATGCCCCCTGGTTAATGACCCCTCCACTAAGGGAAATAGGTCTTTCCTATCCACTCTATCTAGGCCCCTCATAATTTTGTTAACCTCAATCAAATCACCTCTCGGCCTCCTCTGTTCCAAGGAAAACAACCCCAGTCTATCCAATTTGTCATCATAGCTAAAATTCTCCAGCAACATCCTCGTAAATCTCCTCTGCACCCTCTCTAGTGCAATTACATCCTTCCTGTAATGTGGTGACCAGAACTGTGCGCCGTACTCAAGCTGTGGCCTAACTAGTGTTCTATACAGTTCCACCATAACATCCCTTCTTTTATATTCTATGCCTTGGCTAATAAAGGAAAGCATTCCATATGCCTTCTTAACCACCTTATCTACCTGTCCTGCTACCTTCAGGGGTCTGTGGACATGCACTCCAAGGTCCCTTTGTTCCTCTACACCTCTTAGTATCCTCCCATTTATTGTGTATTCCCTTGCCTTGTTTGCTCTCCCCAAATGCATTACCTCACACTTCTCCGGATTGAACTCCATTTGCCACTTTTCTGCCCATTTGACCAGTCCATTGATATCTTCCTGCAGTCTACAGCTTTCCTCCTCACTATCAACCACATGGGCTATCTTTGTGTCATCCGCAAATTTCTTAATCATGCCCCCTAAGTTTAAGTCCAAATCGTTAATGTAGACCACAAAAAGCAAAGGACCTAGTACCGAGCCCTGCGGCATCCCACTAGCAACAGCCTTCTAGTCGCAAAAACACCCGTCGACATTACCCTTTGCTTTCTGCTACTGAGCCAATTTTGGATCCAATTTGTCACATTCCCATGGGCCTTTACCTTTTTGACCAATCTGCCATGTGGGACCTTGTCAAAAGCCTTGCTAAAATCCATGTAGACTACATCAATTGCGCTGCCCTCATCGATCCTCCTTGTCACCTCCTCGAAAAATTCAATCAAGTTGGTAAGACACGACCTCCCCTTAACAAATCCATGCTAACTGTCCTTGATCAGTCCGTGCCTTTCTAAGTGACAGTTTATCCTGTCCCTCAGAATTGATTCCAATAATTTGCTGGTCAAAAAAGTAAAAGCCCATGGGATCCAAGGGAAAGTGGCAAGTTGGATCCAAAATTTGCTCAGTGGCAGGAAGCAAAGGGTAATTGTTGACGGCTGTTTTTGCAACTAGAAGGCTGTTTCCAGTGGGGTTCTGCAAGGCTCAGTACTGGGTCCCTTGCTTTTTGTGGTATATATTAATGATTTGGACTTGAATGTGGGGGACTTGATCAAGAAGTTTGCAGATGATTGCACTTTTGTTTGCACTGCAGTTTTACGGGGCCTTGATGAGACCACATCTGGAGTATTGTGTGCAGTTTTGGTCTCCTTATCTGAGGAAGGATGTCCTTGCCATGGAGGGAGTACAACAAAGGTTTACCAGACTGATTCCGGGGATGGCAGGACTGACGTATGAGGAGAGATTGGGTCGACTAGGCCTATATTCATTAGAGTTTAGAAGAATGAGAGGTGATCTCATCGAAACATATAACAGGACTAGACAGACTAGATGCAGGGAGGATGTTCCCTATGGCTGGGGAGTCCAGAACCAGGGGTCACAATCTCAGGATACGGGGTATGCCATTTAGAACCGAGATGAGGAGAAATTTCTTCACTCAGAGGGTGGTGAACCTGTGGAATTCTCTACCACAGAAGGCAGTGGAGGCCAAGTCATTAGATGTATTCAAGAAGGAGATAGATATATTTCTTAATGCTAAAGGGATCAAGGTATATGGGGAAAAAGCGGGAACAGGGTACTGAGTTAGACGATCAGCCATGATCATTTTGAATGGTAGGGCAGGGCCGAATGGCCTACTCTTGCTCCTATTTTCTATGTTTCTATGATACAAAAATTGGCTGTGTGGTTGATAGTGAGGAGGAAAGCTGTAGACTGCAGGAAGATATCGATGGACTGGTCAGGTGGGCAGAAAAGTAGCAAATGGAATTCAATCCAGAGAAGTGTGAGGTAATGCATTTGGGGAGGGCAAACAAGGCAAGGGAGTACACAATAAATGAGGATACTGAACAGGAACAAAGGGACCTTGGAGTGCATGTCCACAGATCCCTGAAGGTAGCAGTACAGGTAGATAAGGTGGTTAAAAAAGCATACAGGATACTTTCCTTTATTGGCTGAGGCATAGAATATAAGAGCAGGGAGGTTATGCTAGAACCTATAAAACATTGGTTAGGCCACAGCTTGAGTACTGCGTACAGTTCTGGTCATCACATTACAGGAAAGATGTGATTGCACTGGAGAGGGTACAGAGGAGATTTACGAGTATGTTGCCAGGGCTGGAGAATTTTAGCTATGAGAAAAGATTAGATAGGCTGGGATTGTTTTCTTTGTAACAAAGGAGACTGAGGGGAGATTTAATTGAGGTGTATAAAATTATGAGAGGCCTAGATAGAGTGGATAGGGAGAATCTATTTCCCTTAGCAGAGAGGTCAGTGACCAGGGGACATAGATTTAAAGTAATTGGTAGAAGGATTAGAGGGGAGCTGAGGAGAATTTTTTTCACCAGAGGGTGCTGGGGGTCTGGAACTCACTGCCTGAAAGGGTGGTAGAGGCAGAAAACCTCAGCTCATTTTAAAAAGTACTTGGATGTAACCTACAGGACTACAGAGTGCTGGAAAGTGGGATTAAGCTGGATAGCTCTTTTTCAGCCGGCACAGACACGATGGGCCGAATGGCCTCCTTCTGTGCTGTAACTTTTTATGATTCTATTCTAAGATATTCCCAGCACCAACTTTTCTCTCCATAGCTCTAATATTGGTCCTTTATGGAATCCTAATATCAAAATCTCGATTTAAGAATGACACTGGGGAATGTCATGTTGCCCCCCAGCCAATCATCTCAGCCCCAGGGCATTGCTGCAGGAGTTCCTCATGGAAGTGTCCTTGGCCCAACCATCTTCAGCTGCTTCATCAATGACCTTCCCTCCATCATAAGGTCAGAAATAGGGATGTTCGCTGATGATTGCACAGTGTTCAGTTCCATTCGCAACCCCTCAAATAATGAAGCAGTCCGAGCCCGCGTGCAGCAAGACCTGGACAACATCCAGGCTTGGGCTGATAAGTGGCAAGTAACATTTGTGCCAGACAAGTGACAGGCAATGACCATCTCCAACAAGAGAGAGTCTAACCACCTCCCCTTGACATTCAACGGCATTACCATCGCCGAATCCCCCACCATCAACATCCTGGGGGTCACCATTGACCAGAAACTTAACTGGACCAGCCACATAAATACTGTGGCTACAAGAGCAGGTCAGAGGCTGGGTATTCTGTGGCGAGTGACTCACCTCCTGACTCCCCAAAGCCTTCCCACCATCTACAAGGCACAAGTCAGGAGTGTGATGGAATACTCTCCACTTGCCTGGATGAGTGCAGCTTCAACAACACTCAAGAAGCTCGACACCATCCAGGACAAAGCAGCCCGCTTGATTGGCACCCCATCCACCACCCTAAACATTCACTCCCTTCACCACCGGCGCACAGTGGCTTCAGCGTGTACCATCTACAAGATGCACTGCAGCAACTCGCCAAGGCTTCTTCGACAGCACCTCCCGAACCCGCGACCTCTACCTCTAGAAGGACAAGGGCAGCAGGCCCATGGGAACAACACCACCTGCACGTTTCCCTCCAAGTAACACACCTTGGAAATATATTGCCGTTCCTTCATCGTCGCTGGGTCAAAATCCTGGAACTCCCTTCCTAACAGCACTGTGGGAGAACCTTCACCACACGGACTGCAGCAGTTCAAGAAGGTGGCTCACCACCACCTTCTCAAGGGCCATTAGGGATGGGCAATAAATGCTGGCCTTGCCGGAGACGCCCACATCCCATGAATGAATTTTTAAAAAATTAGTTCATTCTTTCTGAGGATCTCAAGACTGTGAAACTCTTTACCTTCTTCCACCTTCCCTTCCTCTTACAACCATCAGTCCTTTACTTCTTTCAATCGTGGTGGTGTCCTGCATTACCCCTTACTGTTTTTAATCTTGACTCTAGATACAGTGTTTCATTGCCCAGCATAGAAACACAGAATTTTGAAGCACAAAGTGGGGTGGGGAGGCAGGGGAGATTTGGCCCATCGTGACCTATCCAATTAGTCCCACTTCCCTGCTCTTTCGCGTATCCTTTTAAATTTTTATTTTTCAACGATTTATCCACTTCCCTTTTAAAAGTTATTATTGATTCTGCTTCCACCACTGTGGCTCAGTTGGTAGCACTCTTTCATCTGAGTTGGAAGGTTGTAGGTTCAAGTCCCACTCTAGGGACCTGAGCGCACAATCTAGGCTGACACTCCAGCGCAGTACTGAGGGAGTGCTGTCGGAGCTGCTATCTTTCAGATGGGTCGTTAAACCAAGACCCCGTCTGCTCACTCAGGTGGATGTGAAAGATCCCATGGCACTGTTAGAAGAAGGGCTGGGGAGTTCTCACCAGTCTCATGACCAATATTTTTCCCTCAATCAACGTCACTGAATAAACAGATTATCAGGTCATTATCACATTGCTGTTTGTGGGACCTTGCTGTGCGCAAATTGGCTGCCGCGTTTCCTACATTACAACAGCACTACACTTTGGTAGTATTTCATTGACTGTAAAGTGCTTTGGGACGTCCTGAGATTGTGAAAGGTGCTGTATAAATGCAAGTTTTTCTTTTTGTTTTCACTGTTTCTGGTAGGGCATCCAGTTTCTAACCCTCTGCATAAAAACATCTCTCCTAATGTCTCCCTTCAATCTTTGAACGATGATCTTAGATTTATGCCCTCTAGTTACCAACTCTGACCTATGGAAATAGGATTTCCCTACTTACCTTATCCAAATCCTGTATAATTTTGAATACCCTCTCAGATCTCTCTTTAACCTTCTCTGTTCTAATGAAAAGAGCCCCAGTTCCTCTAGTCTCTCCTCATAACTGAAGCCTTTTTTTTGTTTATTCATGGGATGTGGGCGTCGCTGGCGAGGCCGGCATTTATTGCCCATCCCTAATTGCCCTTGAGAAGGTGGTGGTGAGCCGCCTTCCTGAACTGTGGCAGTCCGTGTGGTGAAGGTTCTCCCACAGTGCTGTTAGGAAGGGAGTTCCAGGATTTTGACCCAGCGACGATGAAGGAACGGCGATATATTTCCAAGTCAGGATGGTGTGTGACTTGGGGGGGAACATGCAGATGGTGTTGTTCCCATGTACCTGCTGCTCTTGTCCTTCTAGGTGGTAGAGGTCGCGGGTTTGGGAGGTGCTGTCGAAGAAGCCTTGGTGAGTTGGTGCAGTGCATCTTGTAGATGGTACACACTGCAGCCACAGTGTGCTGGTGGTGAAGGGAATGAATGTTTAAGGTGGAGGATCGAGTGTCAATCAAGCGGGCTGCTTTGTCCTGGATGGTGTCGAGCTTCTTGAGTGTTGTTGGAGCTGCACTCATCCAGGCAAGTGGAGAGTATTCCATTACACTCCTGACTTGTGCCTTGTAGATGGTGGAAAGGCTTTGGGGAGTCAGGAGGTGAGTCACTCGCCACAGAATACCCAGCTTCTGACCTGCTCTTGCAGCCACAGTATTTATGTGGTCCAGTTAAGTTTCTGGTCAATGGTGACCCCCAGAATGTTGATGGTGGGGGATTCGGCGATGGTAATGCCGTTGAATGTCAAGGGGAGGTGGTTAGACTCTCTCTTGTTGGAGATGGTCATTGCCTGGCACTTGTCTGGCACAAATGTTACTTGCCACTTATCAGCCCAAGCCTGGATGTTGTCCAGGTCTTGCTGCATGCGGGCTCAGACTGCTTCACTATTTGAGGGGTTGCGAATGGAACTGAACACTGTGAAATCATCAGCGAACATCCCCATTTCTGACCTTATGATGGAGGGAAGGTCATTAATGAAGCAGCTGAAGATGGTTGGGCCTAGGACACTGCCCTGAGGAATTCCTGCAGCAATGCCCTGGGGCTGAGATAATTGGCCTCCAACAACCACTACTATCTTCCTTTGTGCTAGGTATGACTCCAGCCACTGGAGAGTTTTCCCCCTGATTCCCATTGATTTCAATTTTACTAGGGCTCCTTGGTGCCACACTCGGTCAAATGCTGCCTTGATGTCAAAGGCAGTCACACTCACCTCACCTAACTGAAGCCTCTCATCCCTGGTACCTTCTTAATAAATCTTTTCAAGATGACACGCCTGGTGATGGAAGTTCGGAACCAAACCAATCCTTGTAGCAGACTCGGCAATCCCGGGTTGCCAGCAGGGCCACAGTCCTTCAGGCCTCTGTTGATGATTAACTTGATTCACTAATGGAACTTGAGCCAGGGATTGACCTGTCACTGAGGGCTGGAATTCATCCCAGTTAGCTTCGTAGAATCTTACAGCACAGAAGGAGGCCATTTGGCCCATTGTACCTGTGCTGGCTCTTTGAGAGAGCTGAGCAATTTAGTCCCACACCCCAGCTTTTCCCCCATAACCCTGCAAATTAGTCTTCTTCAAGTTCATATCCAATTGCTTTTTGAAAGTTCATATGGAATCTGCTTCCACCACCCTTTCAGGTAGTGTGTTCCAGATCATATCAACCCTCTGCGTATAAAAATTTCTCCTCATTTCCCCTGTAGTTCTTTTGCCAATTATCTTAAATCTATGACCTCTGGTTACTGATGCACTTGCCAGAGGAAACCGTTTCTCTTTATTTGCTCTGTCAAAACCCCTCATTATTTTGAATATGCCCATCAGGTCTCCCCTTAACCTTATCTGCTCTGGAGAAGCTGGGATTGTTCTCCTTAATCACTCCACATAACTGAAGTCCCTCATCCCTGGTATCATCCGAGTAAACCTCCTCTGTACCCTCTCCAAGGTCTTAACATCCTTCCTAAAGTGTGGTTCCCAGAATTGTACACAATACTCCAGCTGAGGCCCAACCAGTGATTTGTAAAGGTTTAGCATGACGTCCTTGTTTTTGTATTCAATGCCCCTATTTACAAAGCCAAGTATCCCATATGCTTTCTTAACCAACTTATCAACTTGCCCTGCCACCTTCAAAGATTTGTGAATATGCACCCCCAGGTCCTTCTGCTCCCTCAAAATAGAACTATTTAGATTATACTGCCTCTCCATATTGTTCCTCCCAAAGTGCATCACTTCATACTTGTCCACTTCTGCCATGTATCTGCCTATTTCATCAGCCTGTCTATGTCCACCTGAAGTCTGTTACTGTCCTCCTCACTATTTACTACATTGCCAAGTTTTGTATCATCCGCAAACTTCGAAACTGTACTCCCTATACCCAAATCCGCATTATTTATATGTAACAAGAAAAGCAATAGTCCTAATACCGATCCCTAGGGGACCCCATTGCATACTTCTCTCCCGTCAGAAAAACATCCCTTCACCACTATTCCCTGCCTCCTATCCTTTAGCCAATAACGTACCCAAGTTATCACCGTCCCTTTAATCCCATGTGCTTCTATTTTCCGAATAAGTCTGTTATGTGGTACTTTATCAAATGCCTTTTGAAAGTCCATAGATACATCTACTGTACTACCTTCATCAACCCTCTCTGATACTTCATCAAAGAACTCAATCAGGTTACAACAACAACAACTTGCATTTATATAGCGCCTTTAACGTGGTAAAACATCTCAAGGCGCTTCACAGGTGCAATTATCAAACAAAATTTCACACCGAGCCACATAAGGAGGTATTAGGACAGACTTGGTCAAAGAGGTAGGTTTTAAGGAGCATCTTAAAGGAGGAGCGAGAGGTATAGAGGCGGAGAGGTTTAGGGAGGGAATTCCAGAGCTTAGGGCCGAGGCAGCTGAAGGCACAGCTGCCAATTGTGGAGCAATTAAAATCGGGGATGCACAAGAGTCAAGAATTGGAGGGTTCTTGATCAGAGATCTCGGAGGGTTGTAGGGCTGGAGGAGGTTGCAGAGATGGGGAGGGCCATGGAGGGATTTGAAAACAAGGATGAGAATTTTAAAATTAAGGTGTTCCCGGACCGGAAGCCAATGTAGGTCAGCGAGCACAGGGATGATGGGAGAAAGGGATTTGGTGTGAGTTTTGGATGAGCTCAAGTTTATGGAGGGTAGAAGATGGGAGGCCAGCCAGGAGAACATTGGAATAGTCCAGTCTAGAGGTAACTAAGGCATGGATGAGGGTTACAGCAGCAGATGAGCTGAGGAAGGGGGCGTAGACAGGCGATGTTACGGAGGTGGAAGTATGCAGTCTTGATGATGGAGCAGAAATATGGTCGGAAGCTCATCTCAGGGTCAGATAGGAAGCCAAGGTTGTGCCGAAGTTCTGCCTCATACAGTGGCCAGGGAGAGGGATGAAGTCGGTGGCTAGAGAACGGAGTTTGCGGTGGGGACCAAAGACAAAGGCTTTGGTTTTCCCAAAATTTTGCTCATCCAGTACTGGATGTTGGACAAACCATGTGACAAATGAGAGACAGTGGAGGGGTCGAGGGAGGTGGTTGTGAGGTAGAGCTGGGTGTCGTCAGCGTACATGTGGAATCTGATGTTGTGTTTTCGGATGATGTCACTAAGGGGCAGCATGTAGATGAGAAATAGGAGGGGGCCAAGAATCGATCCTTGGGGGACTCCAGAGGTAACAGTGCGGGAGCAGGAAGAGAAGCCATTGCAGGTGATTCTCTGGTTACGACTGGACAGATAAGAACGGAACCAGGTGAGCGCAGTCCCACCCAGCTGGACGACTGAGGAGAGAGGTTGGAGGAGGATGGTGTGGTCAACCGTGTCAAAGGCTGCAGAAAGGTCCAGAAGGATGAGGAGGGATCGTTTACCACAATCACAGTCACATAGGATGTCATTTGTCACTTTGATAAGGGTCATTTCAGTTCTGTGCCAGGGGCGGAAACCTGATTGCAGGGATTCAAACATGGTTGCGGGAAAGGAAAGATGGGCACGGATTTGGGAGGCAACAACATGTTCAAGGACTTTGGAGAGGAGAGGGAAGTTGAAGATGGGATGGTAGTTTGCAAGGACAGAGGGGTCAAGGGTGAGTTTTTTGAGGAGAGTGGTGATGATGGCAGATTTGAAGGGGAGGAGGACAGTACCTGAGGAGAGGGAACCATTAACAATATCAGCTAACATTGGGACCAGGAAGGGAAGTTGGGTGGTCAGCAGTTTAGTGGGAATGGGGTCGAGGGAGCAGGAGGTGGGAATCACAGAATATAATCATAGAAGTTTACAACATGGAAACAGGCCCTTCGGCCCAACATGTCCATGTCGCCCAGTTTATACCACTAAGCTAGTCCCAATTGCCTGCACTTGGCCCATATCCCTCGATACCCATCTTCCCCATGTAACTGTCCAAATGCTTTTTAAAAGACAAAATTGTACCCGCCTCTACTACTGCCTCTGGCAGCTCGTTCCAGACACTCACCACCCTTTGAGTGAAACAATTGCCCCTCTGGACCCTTTTGTATCTCTCCCCTCTCACCTTAAATCTATGCCCCCTCGTTATAGACTCCCCTACCTTTGGGAAAAGATTTTGACTATCTACCTTATCTATGCCCCTCATTATTTTATAGACTTCTATAAGATCACCCCTTAACCTCCTACTCTCCAGGGAAAAAAGTCTCAGCCTATCCAACCTCTCCCTATAGGTCAAACCATCAAGTCCCGGTAGCATCCTAGTAAATCTTTTCTGCACTCTTTCTAGTTTAATAATATCCTTTCTATAATAGGGTGACCAGAACTGTACACAGTATTCCAAGTGTGGCCTAACTAATGTCTTGTACAACTTCAACAAGACATCCCAACTCCTGTATTCAATGTTCTGACCAATGAAACCAAGCATGCTGAATGCCTTCTTCACCACCCTATCCACCTGTGACTCCACTTTCAAGGAGCTATGAACCTGTACTCCTTGATCTCTTTGTTCTATAACTCTCCCCAACGCCCTACCATTAACGGAGTAGGTTCTGGCCTGATTTGATCTACCAAAATGCATCACCTCACATTTATCTAAATTAAACTCCATCTGCCATTCATCGGCCCACTGGCCCAATTTATCAAGATCCCGTTGCAATCCCAGATAACCTTCTTCACTGTCCACAATGCCACCAATCTTGGTGTCATCTGCAAACTTACTAACCATGCCTCCTAAATTCTCATCCAAATCATTAATATAAATAACAAATAACAGCGGACCCAGCACCGATCCCTGAGGCACACCGCTGGTCACAGGCCTCCAGTTTGAAAAACAACCCTCTACAACCACCCTCTGTCTTCTGCCGTCAATCAAATTTTGTATCCAATTGGCTACCTCACCTTGGATCCCGTGAGACTTAACCTTATGTAACAACCTACCATGCGGTACCTTGTCAAATGCTTTGCTGAAGTCCATGTAGACCACGTCTACTGCACAGCCCTCATCTATCTTCTTGGTTACCCCTTCAAAAAACTCAATCAAATTTGTGAGACATGATTTTCCTCTCACAAAACCATGCTGACTGTTCCTAATTAGTCCCTGCCTCTCCAAATGCCCGTAGATCCTGTCTCTCAGAATACCCTCTAACAACTTACCCACTACAGATGTCAGGCTCACCGGTCTGTAGTTCCCAGGCTTTTCCCTGCCGCCCTTCTTAAACAAAGGCACAATATTTGCTACCCTCCAATCTTCAGGCACCTCACCTGTAGCTGTCGATGATTCAAATATCTCTGCTAGGGGACCCGCAATTTCCTCCCTAACCTCCCATAACGTCCTGGGATACATTTCATCAGGTCCCGGAGATTTATCTACCTTGATGCGCGTTAAGACTTCCAGCACCTCCTCTCTGTAATATGTACACTCCTCAAGACATCACTATTTATTTCCCCAAGTTCCCTAACATCCATGCCTTTCTCAACTGTAAATACCGATGCGAAATATTCATTTAGGATCTCACCCATCTCTTGTGGTTCCGCACATTGATGACCTTGTTGATCCTTAAGTGGCCCTACTCTCTCCCTAGTTACTCTTTTGCCCTTTATGTATTTGTAGAAGCTCTTTGGATTCACCTTTGCCTTATCTGCCAAAGCAATCTCATATCCCCTTTTTGCCCTCCTGATTTCTCTCTTAACTCTACTCCGGCAATCTCTATTCTCTTCAAGGGATCCACTTGATCCCAGCTGCCTATGCATGTCATATGCCTCCTTCTTCTTTCTGACTAGGGCCTCAATCTCCCGAGTCATCCAAGGTTCCCTACTTCTACCAGCCTTGCCCTTCACTTTATAAGGAATGTGCTTACCCTGAACCCTAGTTAACACACTTTTGAAAGCCTCCCACTTACCAGACGTCCCTTTGCCTGCCAACAGACTCTCCCAATCAACTTCTGAAAGTTCCTGTCTAATACCATCAAAATTGGCCTTTCCCCAATTTAGAATTTTAACTTCTGGGCCAGATCTATCATTCTCCATAGCTATCCTAAAACTAATGGAATTATGATCACTGGTCCCAAAGTGATCCCTCACTAACACTTCTGTCACCTGCCCTTCCTTATTTCCCAAGAGGAGGTCAAGTTTTGCCCCCTCTCTGGTCGGGCCATCCACATACTGAATGAGAAATTCCTCCTGAATACACTCAACAAATTTCTCTCCATCCAAGCCCCTAATGCTATGGCTGTCCCAGTCAATGTTGGGAAAGTTAAAGTCCCCTACTATTACCACCCTATTTTTCTTGCAGCAATGTCAAGATGAGCTTGGAAGAGGGCATGAGGGAGATAAGAAAGAAACCACAGAAAGATGTGAGTTCAGGGCTAGGGCAGGGGGTAACTGTAGGGGAAGATAGACATGATTTGCCTTTAATAAATCTGTGCTGGCTGTCCCTTATTAACTGATGCTTCTCCAAGTGAGAATTAATTTTGTTCTTGACATTGGTCTCTAGTAGTTTTCCCACCACTGACGTTCGACTGATTGGCCTGTAGTTACCAAGTTTATCCCTCCCCTTTTTTGAAAGGGGTATAACATTTACAATCCTCCAGTCCTCTGAAACTACTCCCATATTTAAGGAGGATTGAAAGATTGTGATCAGTGCTTCTGCTTTCTCCACTCTTGCTTCCCTCAGAAACCTAGGATGCATCCCATCTGGATTGGGTGACTTTGAGCTATTCCAACCTATTCAGCACCTCCTTTCTATCTATCTTTATCCTATCCAATAACTCTACGCCCTCCTCCTCTACTGTGACATTAACTTCATCCTCTTCTTTTGTGAAGACAGATGCAAAGTACTCATTCAGTACCTCAGTCATGCCCTCTGCCTCCACAAGATTTCCTTCTTTGTCCCTAATTGGCCCCACCATTCGTTTAACTATCCTTTTAGTCTTTATATGTTTTATAAAGGATTTTTAGGTTCCCTTTTATGTTACCTGCTAATCTTTTCTCATATTCTCATATTCAGAACTCGGCAAGCCAAAGTGTGGTCTTTACCAGTGCCCTGTGCTTATAGTTGGTTAAACTCGGGCAATATCCTTTTGCACACATCAGGGCCCGAAGTCTTGGCTGTGCCAACCTGCACCTGAGCTTTCTGGACATACGGAAATGTGGTGTGTCCCTGTGGGAAGAGTGGCACCATATTGGGGATGATAGAAAGTACCAGTGTGGATTTCTCAGTAGCTTGTTTTGGCGACTTTAAGCATGGTAATGGGTTTGTGAGCATGTGCGACAGTGCCCAGGGGGTTCTCATCCCTAGCATATTACGGATCTGTTTCCGCTGTGTTTTAATGTGAAGTTAGTTGAATTAAGTGCTGTCGTAAATGGTACAACATCAACACAAATGATGATCTGAACGGCTGAGATTTGCTACCAACTAATTTAAATCAAAAACACAAATTACGACAGCACTTAATTCAACTAACTTCACATTAAAACACAGCGGAAACAGAACCATTTACACCTTATAGATAATCAGAGAGGTGAGTGCAGGCTTGGGAGGGGAGCTAATTAGACCAGGATTAATCGATACAGACTGTTGTAATGTTCACAATTTAGATACAAATCCAATTAATCTGTTAAAGAGATTAATTTAGCCAAAGTTATACAGATTAAGCTAAAGGAACAAAAGAAGAAAATGTTGTTAATACACAGGCCAATCAGTATCTGAGAGACAGGTAAATGGCCTCAACTCTTTGTTGAAATTGATTAACTTACATGATTCACCAGAAAAATTCCAAAAACAGCAAATTCCATCTGAGCTCTATATAGATCCAATTCTTCGAAATAGATGAATTTCCCTAATGCTGTTTGTAGGAGGTTTTTCTTGGTTGCTAGTCTTTCCTAATTCAGAAAGTTGTGGGTTCGAGGACTTGAGCACATAATCTATGCTAATACTGCAGTGCTGTACTGAATGGGTGCTGCACCGTCAGAGATGACGATAAAATTAGGTCTTCCTGGCAACTAGACTTGGTGGCCGAGAACAATCCCTGCACCTGGATGACCCATGGTGCACGTAATATTGGCCCTCAGGCCTCATTATCATCTAGCCAGTGAGCTGCAGACACCTAATGGGCCTCCCCCGAGCAACTCGGTGGAGAAGAGGACTCGATCGGACCGCTACAATGCCAGCAGTGACCCTCAGGTAATCCTTAAAGTGAGTGGTGGGGGGGGGGTGGCGACCGGGAGGGTGGGTAGTGGCCATGATCAGAATTAGCAACACTGTGGATATTGGTGACGCTGTGGGCTGGGGGTGTTGGTGAGACTGTGGGTATTGGTGACACTGGGGCATTGGTGACACTGGGGCTGGGGGTGTTGGTGACGCTGGGGGTATTGGTGACGCTGGGGGTATTGGTGACGCTGGGGGTATTGGTGACGCTGGGGGCTGGGGGTGCTGGTGATACTGGGGGTGTTGGTGACACTGGGGGCTGGGGGTGTTGGTGACGCTGGGGGTGCTGGTGACACTGGGGGTGTTGGTGACAATGGGGCCTGGGGGTGTTGGTGACACTGGGGGCTGGGGGTGTTGGTGACACTGGGGGCTGGGGGTGTTGGTGACACTGGGGGCTGGGGGTGTTGGTGACACTGGGGGCTGGGGGTGTTGGTGACACTGGGGGCTGGGGGTGTTGGTGACACTGGGGGCTGGGGGTGTTGGTGACGCTGGGGGTGTTGGTGACACTGAGGGCTGGGGGTGTTGGTGACGCTGGGGGTGTTGGTGACGCTGGGGGTGTTGGTGACACTGGGGGCTGGGGGTGTTGGTGACACTGGGGGCTGGGGGTGTTGGTGACGCTGGAGGCTCGGGGTGTTGGTGACACTGGGTGTTGGTGACACTGGGGGCTGGGGGTGTTGGTGACACTGGGGGCTGGGGGTGTTGGTGACACTGGGGGCTGGGGGTGTTGGTGACACTGGGGGCTGGGGGTGTTGGTGACACTGGGGGCTGTAACCAGGCCCCAGCCGCTGGTATAAACTCCGGGCCCCAAGGCCCCGTTCAATGTTCGCAAGAAACGTAAAAAAAAATCCGGAATCGGAACCGCTGCAAAGTGAAGGGGAACCGGAAACGGCAGTCTCCCGGCAACCGGTCTGTTGGTTGTTGCTGGGGTGATGGATACAGCGAGCAAACTGGGTTAGAGACACAGGCACATAGAGAGAGACAGATAGAAAGACAGACTGTGATACAGAGAGAGACACAGACAGTCAGAGAGAGACACAGGCACAGAGACAGTCAGAGGGAGGGAGAGACAGAGACATAGGTACAGGACTGAAGATGGAAAGAGATATAAATACAATGGCAGAAAGATAGATTGAATCCAGAGACACAGAGAGATACACAGGGACAGACTGAGACTGACAATAGGGGGGCATTGAGGGCCTTGGAGGCGAGAGAATAGGCAGACTGGGAAACAAACGGGGAAATTAAACCAAGAAATGAGGCCCAGGGAGTCGACCATGCCAGGAACAACGTGTGCGCGGATGCGAGTCCCTGTGCAGGATCAGATCTGGGATTTACAGAAAAAAATCCAGTTGTTGGGTAAGTGTTTCATTGGTTTAATGGGGATGTTTACTGTATGCATGAAATTGAGTGGAGGAGAGTGATTACAGCAGTGTGATAACTGGGCATGTCCCATATGACAAAACTCCTAGAAACGTTGTGGTCCAGGGGCACAGAGGGAGGACAGCGATGCAAACTGGTGAGATATTTTGATTCAAGGTGTGTGAGGGAAAAATCTTTCTTTGATTCCCTCAATTAACTTGAGAGAATGAATGTGAACTAGAAAGGGAATTTGAACCAAAGGGGCGGGGTGGGTGGTGGTGGCGGGGAGAGAGAGAAATGTAAACAGAAGGAAAAAGAAACACAAGGAGCGAGAGGGGAATGGGAAGCTGTACGGTTAAGGTAAGAAGGCAAGCAGGATAAAATGAGAGTGGAAAAGGAGGAGAGAAGGGAATGAAAGAATGTAAAAAATAAAGGAGAAGGGAAAATGTGAGAAAAGAGAGCAGTGTGTGTGAGATAAACAGAAGGGAAGAAGAGAGACATAGAAACAAGTGAAGAGGGGCCATTTTATCAGACTTACCAGTATCCAGCCCTTCAGAGGGGGTGTGAGGATATTTTTACTGATATTTATTGCCAAGCATATAATGTTTAAACTAATGTGGCAGGGGGATGGGAACCGATGCAGGAAGTCAGTGGGAAATAAAGTGGTGACAGAAACAAAAGGCAGTAAGGGAGAGTGTACAGAACATGACCGGACAGATGGTCTGAGAAAGCAGGGCAAAGACCAAGGGAAGTCTAGATTAAACTGCATTTATTTCAATGCAAGAAGTCTGATGGGCAAGGCAGATGAACTCAGGGCATGGATGGGTACATGGGACTGGGATGTTATAGCTATTACTGAAACATGGCTAAGGGAGGGGCAGGACTGGCAGCTCAATGTTCCAGGGTACAGATGCTATAGGAAAGATAGAGCAGGAGGTAAGAGAGGAGGGGGAGTTGCGTTCTTGATTAGGGAGAACATCACGGCAGTAGTGAGAGAGGATATATCCGAGGGTTCGCCCACTGAGTCCATATGGGTAGAACTGAAAAATAAGAAGGGAGAGATCACTTTGATAGGATTGTACTACAGACCCCCAAATAGTCAACGGGAAATTGAGGAGCAAATATGTAAGGAGATTACAGACAGCTGCAAGAAAAATAGGGTGGTAATAGTAGGGGACTTTAACTTTCCCAACATTGACTGGGACAGCCATAGCATTAGGGGCTTGGATGGAGAGAAATTTGTTGAGTGTATTCAGGAGGAATTTCTCATTCAGTATGTGGATGGCCCGACTAGAGAGGGGGCAAAACTTGACCTCCTCTTGGGAAATAAGGAAGGGCAGGTGACAGAAGTGTTAGTGAGGGATCACTTTGGGACCAGTGATCATAATTCCATTAGTTTTAAGATAGCTATGGAGAAGGATAGGTCTGGCCCAAAAGTTAAAATTCTAAATTGGGGAAAGGCCAATTTTGATGGTATTAGACAGGAACTTTCAGAAGTTGATTGGGAGAGTCTGTTGGCAGGCAAAGGGACGTCTGGTAAGTGGGAGGCTTTCAAAAGTGTGTTAACCAGGGTTCAGGGTAAGCACATTCCTTATAAAGTGAAGGGCAAGGCTGGTAGAAGTAGGGAACCTTGGATGACTCGGGAGATTGAGGCACTCGTCAAAAAGAAGAAAGAGGCATATGACATGCATAGGCAGCTGGGATCAAGTGGATCCCTTGAAGAGTATAGAGATTGCCGGAGTAGAGTTAAGAGAGAAATCAGGAGGGCAAAAAGGGGATATGAGATTGCTTTGGCAGATCAGGCAAAGGTGAATCCAAAGAGCTTCTACAAATACATAAAGGGCAAAAGGGTAACTAGGGAGAGAGTAGGGCCTCTTAAGGATCAACAAGGTCATCTATGTGCGGAACCACAAGATATGGGTGAGATCCTGAATGAATATTTCACATCGGTATTTACGGTTGAGAAAGGCATGGATGTTAGGGAACTTGGGGAAATAAATAGTGATGTCTTGAGGAGTGTACATATTACAGAGAGGGAGGTGCTGGAAGTCTTAACGCGCATCAAGGTAGATAAATCTCCGGGACCTGATGAAATGTATCCCAGGACGTTAAGGGAGGTTAGGGAGGAAATTGCGGGTCCCCTAGCAGAGATATTTGAATCATCCACCGCTACAGGTGAGGTGCCTGAAGATTGGAGGGTAGCAAATGTTGTGCCTTTGTTTAAGAAGGGCGGCAGGGAAAAGCCTGGGAACTACAGACCAGTGAGCCTGACATCTGTAGTGGGTAAGTTGTTAGAGGGTATTCTGAGGGACAGGATCGACAGGCATTTGGAGAGGCAGGGACTAATTAGGAACAGTCAGCATGGTTTTGTGAGAGGAAAATCATGTCTCACGAATTTGATTGAGTTTTTTGAAGGGGTAACCAAGAAGATAGATGAGGGCTGTGCAGTAGACGTGGTCTACATGGACTTCAGCAAAGCATTTGACAAGGTACCGCATGGTAGGTTGTTACATAAGGTTAAATCTCATGGGATCCAAGGTGAGGTAGCCAATTGGATACAAAATTGGCTTGACGACAGAAGACAGAGGGTGGTTGTCGAGGGTTTTTCAAACTGGATGCCTGTGTCCAGCGGTGTGCCTCAGGGATCGGTGCTGGGTCCGCTGTTATTTGTTATTTATATTAATGATTTGGATGAGAATTTAGGAGGCATGGTTAGTAAGTTTGCAGATGACACCAAGATTGGTGGCATTGTGGACAGTGAAGAAGGTTATCTAGGATTGCAACGGGATCTTGATAAATTGGGCCAGTGGGCCGATGAATGGCAGATGGAGTTTAATTTAGATAAATGTGAGGTGATGCATTTTGGTAGATCGAATCGGGCCAGGACCTACTCCGTTAATGGTAGGGCGTTGGGGAGAGTTATAGAACAAAGAGATCTAGGAGTACAGATTCATAGCTCCTTGAAAGTGGAGTCACAGGTGGATAGGGTGGTGAAGAAGGCATTCAGCATGCTTGGTTTCATTGGTCAGAACATTGAATGCAGGAGTTGGGATGTCTTGTTGAAGTTGTACAGGGCATTGGTGAGGCCACACTTGGAGTACTGTGTACAGTTCTGGTCACCCTATTATAGAAAGGATATTATTAAACTAGAAAGAGTGCAGAAAAGATTTACTAGGATGCTACCGGGACTTGATGGTTTGACTTACAGGGAGAGGTTAGACAGACTGGGACTTTTTTCCCTGGAGAGTAGGAGGTTAAGGGGTGATCTTATAGAAGTCTATAAAATAATGAGGGGCATAGATAAGGTAGATAGTCAAAATCTTTTCCCAAAGGTAGGGGAGTCTATAACGAGGGGGCACAGATTTAAGGTGAGAGGGGAGAGATACAAAAGGATCCAGAGGGGCAATTTTTTCACTCAAAGGGTGGTGAGTGTCTGGAACGAGCTGCCAGAGGCAGTAGTAGAGGCGGGTACAATTTTGTCTTTTAAAAAGCATTTGGACAGTTACATGGGGAAGATGGGTATCGAGGGATATGGGCCAAGTGCAGGCAATTGGGACTAGCTTAGTGGTATAAACTGGGCGACATGGACATGTTGGGCCGAAGGGCCTGTTTCCATGTTGTAACTTCTATGATTCTATGATTCTATAATGTTGCATCAACGAGCTGCAATTAAATGTGAACTTAAAAGTAGGTCTAATTTTGCTGCAGAGTTTCAGGATTTTGCTGCCACCAAATGAGCTGTGCCTCTTGGTGAGTTCCCATCAATTTGCTGGCTTGCTTTGTCTCTCCATTTGCTGCCATGCCTGGTTATACTGGATCCATGGACTGATCAAGGTGAGATGGTGGCCCAGTTACAGAATATCCTAACCTTATTGATTGGTTTATTTTAGAGGGTGATCGTAAGGCTTATTATGAAAGTTCACAATGGTCAATCAAGAAAAACAAGGAGACCATTCAACACCTCAGACAAGACAACAAGCGGCTGCATAGAATGCTGGCGGGAGCACTGGTGGTAAGATCAGGCAGCCTGGCGACTACACTGAACTGTCTGTCTCGCTGACACACTCAGAAATTCCCTTTCATTGTAACAACTTTCTATCTGTGTGTTTTTAATTGTCTTCAACACAGTGATGGCGAAACAACAAAAAACTTACATTTCTAAAGCGCCTTTTACATAGAAAATATCCCGAGGTGTTTCACAGAGGGGGAAGGGGAAAAAATGAGAATAGAAGAAAGAACGGATGACGAACAATGGAGGGAGCGATTCGAAGGCTTAGTTGAAAAGTTGGGTTTTAAGAAGTTTATAAAGGTGGAGTGAGAGGAGTAGGGATTTTGGGAGGGAGATCCAGCGAGTAGGTGTGAGGTGGCTGAAGGCTGTGTCACCAATGGTGTGGTGAAGAGAGAAGGTGAAGAAAAGCTCAGTCAGGTGAGCAAAGGGGGCAAGATAGGATATGGAGAGATTTAAAGATGAGGATTGTAAATTTAATGCATTGGTAGACTGTGAGTTAATGTAGGTTAGTGAATAATGGATAAATGGGTCTTAGTGCAAGACAGGGTGTGGGTAGCTGGCTGTGTTTTGGACCAGTTGAAGTCTAAGGAGGGTGGAAGGCCAGCAAGGAGGACATTAAAGAAATTGAGTCAAGGGATGGCAAAAGCTTGGGTAAGAGTTTTAGTGGCAGAGGAGCTGAGGTAGGAGCTGACGTGTGTAATATTGCAGCAGTAGAAATAAGCAGTCTTGGTAATGGATAGTATGTGGGGTTTGTAAGTACCAGGACTCCAAGGTTTTGCATGGTCTGATTCAACCTGAGCGTGTGGTCATGGAGGGGGATGGAGTCAGTGGCAAGAGAGAGTACTCCTTGGCGGGGGTTAATGGCTTTGGTCTTCACAGAGAGAGGAGACCCCAACCCCTGTACCTGGTCTGCATTCAAGCTTGGGCCCTAGAAGGGGGAAAGGGCATTGTCAAAATGCACTGCATTACCTCATGTTCAGCTTCTGACCAGGTACTTGGCTTGTCTGTATAATTCTGTGGCGAGCATTTTTTCAATATACCTGACTTTAATGTACGTGGATTTCTGATTCTGCAACAATCTCACCCCAGCCCTGTGCCAGATTCTGCACTCCAGCCCTGTGCCATTGTGTGTCTTTCCATGTTAAAGGCACTGAAGGTTTGAATACAGACAGCTAAGCTGGTTAAAATGGAGTTGTATTTTGTGTTTCAGGGCGATGAGAAACTTGTTAAAGATGCATTTCAGGATCGACCTGAGAAAGCAGCACTGAGGAATAAGAGTGGAAAGGTAATTGTTTATTGGATTTCCTCAACAGTTGCAGAGACATCAAGGGTAGTTCCCAAATCTCTTGCAAATGGTGCAAGGTGGTAAAGAGAAGTTCAAACCTAGCGTCTCTGTTTTTAATCCCGTGATCCTGGGCACAGGGTGGGGATTAACATTTGTACTTTGTCCAGTACAGAGAGGGGCTCAACCTGTCAGTAACACATGAGACTCTGAAGTTTGCTGTATTCCAGGAGGTGCGGTGGGAAAGAAAGGTTGTTGGATGGTGGCAATTTGCAGCGATTTAATTGGGAGCTGTGCACTGCCAGGAGTGAAACTGGTAGTCAGCCCATCTCTCCTTAATGCTTTTCAGGCCAAGATATTCAGCTAAGATTCTGACTTCGGGATGACTACACTCACCCTGCCTATCTCTCAAATCAACATGCTTTCTGCACTAAAGCCAAAAAGTAATCACTGTTGGAGGCTGCAGCTGTTTGGGACACTGTGAGAGGCAGCAAGTTGTTCAGGACTAGACCTGAGCCATTGGAATCCTACACAATGGGAGATAAAAGGAAGCAGTTTGATGCACTGGGATTCTGTACAATGAGAGGGAATGGGAAGGGTTTGGTCCATTGGGATTCTGTACAATCGAAGTGAATGCAATTTTGGTCCTTTGGTGTATTAGGAGCCTTAGTGAAGTATTGTCTCTTGTTGTTTTTGTATCTGAGAAGATGTAAGTTTAAACATTCTGTAATCAATAAAATCTACTGGATTGGCTTTCTGCTGCTGTTTAATTTTTACTCTTAATAATCCGGATTAGTATGGCCTAAGTCGCAGGGTCTGGTAGAATATTTATTTCTCTGCTATCTGAAAGCTAGGTGAAGAGAGAACTTGTGTCGTTTCAAGTGATTAAATTATAGTAGCCAGGCTGTTCTGTTCAACCCCTGGGGGATACTGCATTGCCAGATTTATTGTCTGAATAAAGTTAGACTCTGGTTGATAGGGAGCAAGGCTCACACTTACAGAAGTGGTTTTTAGTACAAAGCATAAGAAAAATAGCCAGTCAAGTCCCAGAATTTGTAACATCTGGTTTTCAGTTTAATAAAGTTTTTTTCTATCTAATTTGGCAATTTATAATTGAATATCAATTAGTTGTTAATTTTTTCACACCTCATCCATTGCCCAGGATGTGATTACAGTTATGGACCAGAAGGTTTGTGATAAGATTAAGCAGTTGAATGCTCTTAAGCATGAGACAGAGGTCAGGAACAAACATCAGCTGGACCTGGAGGAACAGTACAACAAGAACGTACAGGAGACCGCAACCCTGCAAGAGATCATGGAGAACACTACAGAGAATGCGCAGGTGAGGTCGCTAGCTCAGATTGTCCCAATGTAGGGATCAGATAAAAGTAAGTTAGCACTTTTTAAAAAAAAAACAAAAAAGAAACCTCCCAGCCGATGTTTTAGTATCATTTTTCTTATTGACCCCCTACAACTGAAGCCGCCGACCCATCCTGGGTACGGTTCTGAGGGCACCAGGTTTACGGTGCGGGTGCCCACTGGTTTAGGGCGGCGAGCTGCCCCAGGACACTGTTGGAGATGGCCAGCTGCCCTAAGACATCCTATAAGGCTGTGACAATAAGGTGACCACTGGCTCCTTATTTTATTGTTGCCACTAAACATTGTGCTTGGTTATTATTGGAGAATTCTGATGTTTTTTGATGTGCTTTATATGGAGCAGTGAGGTGCAGCTAAACCCTCGAGTGCTCTCTGACATCACCGCTCACTATCTCATTTCCTTTTGGATGTTTCAGACCTTGCGGCTGCTGGAGAACCGTCTGGAGAAAACACATCTCAAGTGTCATGAGGCAGCGCACGTCATGAAGGTGTACCAGAGACTGAAGGCGCATCTACAGGTATGGTCACCTTTCACCTGGAACATAACCATGCTGCAGCCTTACAATTGCCAGAGTCAAGGCATTGGGGGAGGGGAGAAGCTCATGTCAGCATCAAGGTACACAAGGTGACACTGGCCTGGCTCACCTGTGCAGGTACATAACCAGGGACTTTGAGTTATATTCGCTAAGACAGTGTTCATAATTGTTTTCATTCTCCTAGATATTGCAAGGAATGCTGTATTTAACACTCCCTGTAAAGCACACAGTCAAACAGTAATGAACATTAACCATATTTATACTGTCCTAAAATGCAAGGGCAACCTACTCCCACACCAACTCTGCTCACATATGAAAGTGGGAACAGTTATGAATGGTGTCAAAGTGCAAAGCCTTAGCCCTATATCTGAAAATTGATTTCCCAAAACAGAGTCATTTGGCACTGGGTCATCTGGACAGGTACATTACGGACCGCACGGACCCTGTTACGGGGCACTGCATGAACTCAGGATTATCGGAAGGAGGAATCATAGAATCATAGAAGTTACAACATGGAAACAGGCCCTTCGGCCCAACATGTCCATGTCGCCCAGTTTATACCACTAAGCTAGTCCCAATTGCCTGCACTTGGCCCATATCCCTCTATACCCATCTTACCCATGTAACTGTCCAAATGCTTTTTAAAAGACAAGATTGTACCCGCCTCTACTACTGCCTCTGGCAGCTCGTTCCAGACACTCACCACCCTTTGAGTGAAAAAATTGCCCCTCTGGACCCTTTTATATCTCTCCCCTCTCACCTTAAATCTATGCCCCCTCGTTATAGATTCCCCTACCTTTGGGAAAAGATTTTGACTATCTACCTTATCTATGCCCCTCATTATTTTATAGACTTCTATAAGATCACCCCTTAACCTCCTACTCTCCAGGGAAAAAAGTCCCAGTCTGTCTAACCTCTTCCTATAAGTCAAACCATCAAGTCCCGGTAGCATCCTAGTAAATCTTTTCTGCACTCTTTCTAGTTTAATAATATCCTTTCTATAATAGGGTGACCAGAACTGTACACAGTATTCCAAGTGTGGCCTCACCAATGTCCTGTACAACTTCAACAAGACATCCCAACTCCTGCATTCAATGTTCTGACCAATGAAACCAAGCATGCCGAATGCCTTCTTCACCACCCTATCCACCTGTGACTCCACTTTCAAGGAGCTATGAACCTGTACTCCTTGATCTCTTTGTTCTATAACTCTCCCCAACGCCCTACCATTAACGGAGTAGGTCCTGGCCCGATTCGATCTACCAAAATGCATCACCTCACATTTATCTAAATTAAACTCCATCTGCCATTCATCGGCCCACTGGCCCAATTGATCAAGATCCCGTTGCAATCCCAGATAACCTTCTTCACTGTCCACAATGCCACCAATCTTGGTGTCATCTGCAAACTTACTAACCATGCCTCCTAAATTCTCATCCAAATCATTAATATAAATAACAAATAACAGCGGACCCAGCACCGATCCCTGAGGCACACCGCTGGACACAGGCCTCCAGTTTGAAAAACAACCCTCTACAACCACCCTCTGTCTTCTGTCGTCAATCCAATTTTGTATCCAATTGGCTGGAAGAGTTTTTTTTTTGACACTGGATTTTTGGAACATGGAATGCTTTACCACAAGCATTATTGAGGGTCAGACTATAGTGTCTTTTAAAAGTGAATTGGATAAGTACCCCCCAACACCCCCCCCCCGCCCCTGGACAAGTGTACCCCCAACCACCCACCCCCCCGGACAAGTGTACCCCCCCCTCCCCGGACAAATGTACCCCCCCCCGCCCCGGACAAGTGTACCGCCCACCCCCGCCCCCGGACAAGTGTACCGCCCCCCCCTTCCCCCCCCCCCCCCCCCCCCGGACAAGTGCACCGCCCCCCCCACCCCACCCCCTCGTGGACGAGCGCGAGCGCCCCCCTCTTCCCCCCCCCCCCACCCCCTCGTGGACGAGTGTTCCCCCCACTCCCCACCCCCTCGTGGACGAGCGTCCCCCCTCTCCTCTCCCCCCCCCCCCCCCCACCCCCTCGTGGACGAGCGTTCCCCCCACTCCCCACCCCCTCGTGGACGAGCGTCCCCCCTCTCCTCTCACCCCCCCCCCCCCCCCCCCTCGTGGACGGGCATCCCCCACTCCCTCCCTCCCCCTCGTGGACGAGCGTCCCCCCCCCCAGTGGACGAGCGTTTCCCCCCCCCCCCCCCCCCCGCCATGGACGAGCGTCCAACCCCCCCATGGACGAGCGTCCCCCCCACCCCACCCCCACCCCCGTGGACGAGCGTCCCCCCCACCCTTGGACGAGCGTTTCTCCCCTCCACCATTCTCTGGGGAAGGGAGTTCCACAGACTCACAACTCTCTGAGAGAAAAAATTTCTCCTCATCTCCGTCTTAAATGAGAGACCCCTTATTTTTAAACTGTGGCCCCTAGTTCTAGTCTCTCCCACAAGGAGAAACATCCTGTCAGCATCTACCCCTTCAAGTCCCCTCAGGATCTTATATGTTTCAGTAAGTTCACCTCTCATTCTTCTAAACTCCAGTGTATACAGGCCCAACTTGTCCAACCTTTCCTCATAAGATAACCCCCTCATCCCAGGAATCAGTCGAGTGAACCTTCTCTGAGCCGCCTCCAAAGCAATTATGTCCTTTCTTAAATAAGGCGACCAAAACTGCACACAGTATTCTAGATGTGGTCTCATCAATGCCCTGTACAACTGTAGCAAAACATCTCTACTTTTATATTCCATTCCCCTTGCAATAAATGACAACATTCCATTTGCCTTCCTAATCACTTGCTGTACCTGCATACTAACTTTTTGTGATTCATCTACTAGGACACCCAGATCCCTCTGTACCTCAGAGTTCTGCAATCTCTCTCCATTTAAATAATATACTGCTTTTCTATTCCCCCTGCCAAAGTGGACAAGTTCACATTTTCCCACATTATACTCCATCTGCCAAATTTTTGCCCACTCACTTAACCTATCTATATCCCTTTTTCAGACTCTTTATGTCCTCTTCACAACTTACTTTGCTACTTACCTTTGTGTCATCAGCAATTTCGCAAATTTAGTCCCTTCATCCAAGTCATTGATATAAATTGTAAATAATTGAGGCCACAGCACTGATCCCTGTGGCACTCCACTCGTTACATCTTGCCAACCTGAAAATGACCCATTTATGCCTACTCTCTGTTTCCTGTTAGCTAACCAATCTTTTATCCATGCTAATATGTTACCTCCTACACCATGAGCTCTTATTTTGTGTAGTAGCCTTTGATGTGGCACCTTGTCAAAAATCTTCTGGAAATCCAAGTACACCACATCCACAGGATCCCCTTTATCCATGTTGCTTGTTACTTCCTCAAAGAACTAATAAATTAGTCAAACACGATTTCCCTTTCATAAAGCTGTGTGGACTCTGCCTGATTGCACTGAGATTTTCTAAGTGCCCTGCTATAACCTCCTTAATAAAAGCTGGAAAATAGCATTTTCCCTATGACAGATGTTAAGCTAACTGGCCTGTAGTTTCCTGCTTTCTGTCTCCCTGCTTTCTTGAATAGAGGAGTTACATTCACTATTTTCCAACCTGATGGGACCCTTCCGGAATCTATGGAATTTTGGAAAATTAATACCAATGTATCTACTATCTCTGCAGCCACTTCTTTTAAGACGTTAGGATGAAGTCCGTCAGGACCTGGGGACTTGTCAGCTTTTAGTTCTAATAATATTTTTAGAACCCTTTCCCTCATGATTGTAAATGTTTTAAGTTCCTCCCTCCCTTTCACCTCTTGATTTACAGTTATTTCTTGCGTGTTGTTTGTATCTCTACACTGAAGACGGACGCAAAATATCTGTTCAATTCATCCGCCATTTCCTTGTTCTCCATTATTAATTCCCCAGACTCACTCTCTAGAGGACCAACGCTCACTTTACTTACTCTTTTCCTTTTTAAATACTTTACTATCTGTTACTCTTACTATCTGTTTTTATATTTCTAGCTAGCTTTCTCTCGTACTCTAATTTCTCCCTCATTATTCTTTTAGTCATTCTTTGCTGTTTTTTTATATTCTGACCAATCTTCTGGCCTGCCACTAAACTTCGCAGAATTGTATGCTTTTTCTCTCAATACTCCAGCTGTTTGCCGTACCATTGTTTTATAAAGGTTCATCATGACTTCTTTGCTTTTGTACTCCATCCCTCCTTATATAAAGCCCAGGGTGCCGTATGCTTTTTTAACTGCTTTCTCAACCTGCCCTATCATCTTCAATGATTTGTGTACATGTACCCCCAGATCTCTCTGTTCCTGTACCCCTTTTAGAATTGTGCCCTTTAGTTTATATTGCCTCTCCTCATTCTTCCTACCAAAATGTATCACCTTGCATTTTTCTGTGTTAAATTTCATCTGCCACGTGTCTGCCCATGCCACCATCCTGTCTATATCCTCTTGAAATCTATCATTATCCTCCTCACTGTTCACTAGACTTCCAAGTTTTGTGTCATCTGCAAATTTGGAAATTGTGCCCTGTGCACCAAGTCCAAGTCATTAATATATCTCTCAGTATCCTCCCATTTATTGTGTATTCCCTCGCCTTGTTTGCCCTCCCCAAATGCATTACCTCACTCTTCTAACATAAGAACATAAGAAATAGGAGCAGGAGTAGGCCAGTCGGCCCCTCAAGCCTGCTCCGCCATTCAATACGATCATGGCTGATCTGATCCTAACCCCAAATCTAAATTCATGTCCAATTTCCTGCCCGCTCCCCGTAACCCCTAATTCCCTTTACTTCTAGGAAACTGTCTATTTCTGTTTTAAATTTATTTAATGATGTAGCTTCCACAGCTTCCTGGGGCAGCAAATTCCACAGACCTACCACCCTCTGAGTGAAGAAGTTTCTCCTCATCTCAGTTTTGAAAGAGCAGCCCCTTATTCTAAGATTGTGCCCCCTAGTTCTAGTTTCACCCATCCTTGGGAACATCCTTACTGCATCCACCCGATCAAGCCCCTTCACAATCTTATATGTTTCAATAAGATCGCCTCTCAATCTTCTGAACTCCAATGAGTAGAGTCCCAATCTACTCAACCTCTCCTCATATGTCCGCCCCCTCATCCCCGGGATTAACCGAGTGAACCTTCTTTGTACTGCCTCGAGAGCAAGTATGTCTTTTCTTAAGTACGGACACCAAAACTGTATGCAGTATTCCAGGTGCGGTCTCACCAATACCTCCCTGTTTTTATATTCTACCCCCCTAGCAATAAAAGCCAACATTCCGTTGGCCTTCTTGATCACCTGCTGCACCTGCATACTAACTTTTTGATTTTCTTGCACTAGGACCCCCAGATCCCTTTGTACTGCAGTACTTTCCAGTTTCTCGCCATTAAGATAATAACTTGCTCTCTGATTTTTCCTGCCAAAGTGCATAACCTCACATTTTCCAATATTGTATTGCATCTGCCAAATCTCCGCCCACTTACCCATCCTGTCTATATCCCCTTGTAGGTTTTTTATGTCCTCCTCACTCTCTACTTTCCCCCCCATCTTTGTATCATCTGCAAACTTTGATATGTTACACTCGGTCCCCTCCTCCAAATCGTTAATATAGATTGTAAAGAGTTGGGGACCCAGCACCGACCCCTGCGGAACACCACTGGCTACTGGTTGCCAGTCCGAGAATGAACCATTTATCCCAACTCTCTGCTTCCTGTTAGATAACCAATCCTCCACCCATGCCAGAATATTACCCCCAATCCAGTGATTCTTTATCTTGAGCAATAATCTTTTATGTGGCACCTTGTCGAATGCCTTCTGGAAGTCCAAATACACTACGTCCACTGGTTCCCCTTTATCCACCCTGTACGTTATATCCTCAAAGAACTCAAGCAAATTTGTCAGACATGACTTCCCCTTCGTAAAGCCATGCTGACTTTGTCCTATTAAATTATGTTTATCCAAATGTTCCGCTACTGTCTCCTTAATAATAGACTCTAAAATTTTACCCACCACAGATGTTAGGCTAACTGGTCTATAATTTCCAGCCTTCTGCCTACTACCCTTTTTAAATAAGGGTGTTACATTAGCAGTTTTCCAATCTGCCGGGACCTTTGCCGAGTCCAGAGAATTTTGGAAAATTATTACCAAAGCATCCACAATCCCTACTGCCACTTCGCTCAAGACCCTAGGATGAATTCCATTTGCCACTTTTCTGCCCACCTGACCAGTCCATGATATTTTCCTGCAGTCTACAGCTTTCCTCCTCAATATCAACCACACGGCCAATTTTTGTATCATCTGCAAACTTCTTAATCATGCCCCTACATTTAAGTCTAAATCATTAATATACACCACAAAAAGCAAGGGACCTAGTACTGAGCCCTGTGGAACCCCACTGGAAACAGCCTTCCAGTCACAAACACCCGTTGACCATTACCCTTTGCTTCCTGCCAGTGAGCTAATTTTGGATCCAATTTGCCACTTTCCCTTGGATCCCTTAGGTCTTTACTTTTTTGACCAGTCTGCCATGTGGGACCTTGTCGAAAGCCTTACTAAAATCCACGTACACTACATCAAATGCACTATCCTCATCGACCCTCCTTGTTACCCCCTCAAAAAATTCAAGCAAGTCAGTCAGACACGACCTTCCCGTAACAAATCCATGCTGACTGTCCTTGATTAATCCGTGCCTTTCTAAATGGCGATTTACACTGTCCCTCAGAATTGATTCCAATAATTTGCCCACCACCGAGGTTAGACTGACTGGCCTATAATTACTCGGTCTATCCTTTTCTCCCTTTTTAAACAACGGTACAACGTTAGCAGTCCTCCAATCCTCCGGCACCGCGCCTGTATCCAGTGAGGATTGGAAAATGATGGTCAGAGCCTCCGCTATTTCCTCCCTTGCTTCTTTTAAGAGCCTGCAATACATTTCATCCAGGCCTGGCAATTTATCTAGTTTCAAAAATGCTAAACCCCTTAATACTTCCTCTCTCACTATTCTTATCCCATCCAATATTTCACACTCCTCCTCCTTAACTACAATCTCTGCACCCCCCTCCTTTGTGAAGACAGACACAAAGTATTCATTAAGAACCATACCCACATCTTCTGCCTCCACACATAGGTTACCTTTTTGGTCTCTAATAGGCCCTATTCTTTCCTTAGTTATCCTCTTGCTGTTTATGTATTTATAAAACATTTTTGGGTTTTCCTTAATTTTACATGCCAGTATTTTTTCATGCCCTCTCTTTGCTTTCCTAATTTCACCGCTGCTCGTTCTATACTCCTCTAGGCTTTCTGCAGTATTGAGCTCTCTGTGTCAGGCATAAGCTTCCCTTTTTTGCCGTATCCAACCTGTATGCTCCTTGTTGTCCGGGGGCTCTAGATTTGGAAGACCCACCCTCTTTTGTTGTGGGAACATGTTCTGAACCCTCACTATGTCCCCCTTGAATGCCTCCCACTGCTCTGACACTGATTCACCTTCAAGTAGCTGTTTCCCGTCCACTTTTGCTAAATCACTTCTCAGCTTAGTAAAATTGGCCTTTCCCCAATTTGGAACTTTTACTCATGTTCTATCTTTGTCCTTTTCCATAACTGTAAATCTAACTGAATTATGATCACTACCAACAAAATGCTCTCCCACTGATACTCCTTCCACCTGCCCAGCTTCATTTTGTAAAACTAAATCCGGAACTGCCTGCCCTCTTGTTGGGCTTGCTACGTACTGGCTAAAAAAATTCTCCTGAATGCAATTTAAGAATTCTGCGCCCTCTCTATACCTTTTACACTGATTGTATCCCAGTTAATATTAGGGTAGTTGAAATCCCCGACTATTTCTGCCCTATTATTTTTGCACTTCTCAGAAATTTGCCTGCATATTTGCTCTTCTATCTCCCTCTGACTGTTTGGGGGTCTATAGTACACTGCCAGCAGTGTGATTGCCCCTTTTATGTTCTTTAGCTCAACACATATGGCCTCATTTGATGGTCCTTCTAACATATCATCCCTCCTCCCAGCTGTAATTGTTTCTTTAACCAATATTGCCACCCCCCACTCCTTTTTTATCTCCTTCTCTATCTCGTCTGAAAACCCTGTAACCAGGAAGGTTGAGCTGCCATTCCTGCCCCTGTTTAAGCCATGCTTCCATAATAGCTAAGATATCATACTTCCGCATGTCTATCCATGCCCTCAGCTCATCTGCTTTACTCACTATTCTCCATGCATTGAGTATATACCATTAACCACTGCCAAACTCCTTTGTCGTCTATTTTCTAACCTTTGTTTCCTCTACCTTCCAAACTCACTTACTAATGTTCTGCCTTCCATTTCCAGCTCTGTTTCTTTCCCTCCTGAATCTACACTCAGGTTCACATCCCCACTGCCAAGCTAGTTTATACCCTCCCCAACAGCACTAGCAAACCTCCCTGCGAGGATATTGGTCCCGGCCCTGTTGAGGTGCAACCCGTCCGGCTTGTACCTCCCTCAGAACAGGTTCCAATGCCCCAGGAATCTAAAGCCCTCCCTCCTGCCCCTTCTGTCCAGCCACGCATTCATCTGCTCTATCCTCGTATTTCTACTCACTAGCGCGTGGCACCAGGAATAATCCGGAGATTACTACCTATGAGGTCCTGCTTATTTAATTTCTTTCCTAGGTCCTTAAAATCTGCCTGCAGGACTTCATCCCTCTTTGTACCTATGTCGTTGGTACCGATATGGACCACGACCTCTGACTGAGCCACTGCATCCCCTCTCCCAGCACCCCACCTCACCTCAAACCAGCACCCCAAATCTGCCTTTCTGTACAATCCAATAAGCAGAGTAGTGCAAATAGGCCCATTTATTCTTACCTGATGCAACTCTGCAAAGGGTAGATTATTGACGAAAATACAGTTGCTAGATCGTAGGGACAAGGTCCATTTATGGGAATGGCTGGGAATCTGTTGAAAGTGAAAGTGCTTCTGTAAAAACCCCTACATTTTGTGTAACGAGGAGGCAGGAAAATGACACGTGTATGTAGTGCCCAAACTTTCACACAAACTGAAGAACTCCCACGATCACCCTTAATGATGAATGTAAGGAATCTTACAACACCAGGTTATGGTCCAACAGTTTTATTTGAAAATCACAAGCTTTCGGAGCTTACCTCCTTCGTCAGGTGAGTGAAGGGTTTTTAGTGGGAGGGGTGAAACTGCTAATCACAGATTGAGAAGCATTGCAGACTCCTTTTAAAGATATGGAGTTTTGTTTAATTTTTAGTGACGTATCAAAATAGATTACATATTTAAACCAAATAACGGCTGTCCATTGGCTCAGTTTTCAAATCCCCCAGCCGCTGTGGTACTGAGCCACAGACTAAGGTCCCTGCTTCTGTTCCAGTCTATTGGTCTGCGCTGATCTTAGCTGGGGAACTACTGTTGGCCTCAATGACCCCAGGCTAAGAAGCAGGAAAGCATTCCTGCCCTCAATCAACATCCATGGACTCCTAGTGGGAAATGAGGACAGAATGGATGGTCTCTCATAGAATAACCTGCTGACACTCATTGCCTGGGCTCACTGACACTCACTGTTTGGGCTCACTGACACTCACTGTCTGGGCTCGCTGACACTGTCTAGACTCCCTGGGGGGAAAAATTGGATAAGGGTGAACTTCGTACTACCTGCTACTTACCATGAAATCTCTGTGCAGCCAGCACTACCCGTGCTGCTGAGAGGCTGCACGGAGAATGAGGAAGTTGGAAATGGGGCGTGCACAGCGCACATCATCAGCAGCCTGCACTACTTAAAGGTACAGGCACATTTCCAATGGCTGGTACACAGCTTACCTGCAGGAGGGAAAATGGCCATGAGTAGCTGCACGGCACGAGAGGGCTCCATGCTTCTCCGATGATGCTCTTGAGGCCTTGGTGGAAGGTGTGGACGAAAGGAGGGCCAGCATGTACCCGCAGGGTGGCCGGAGACCCTCCAGACTACAGCTGCGTGGACATTAGCAGGCTGTGGCGCAGGAAGTGAACGCTAGGAGCATTGCACCACGCACGTGAGTGCAGTGCCGGAAGAAGTTCAATGATTTAACACGAGTGGTCAAGGTGAGTGAATACAAGTGTCAAGTAGATCATCCTACCAACTGCTCCATGCTCGACACCTCCCGTCACCCATCCACCCACCAACAAACACTGCCCATCCATACGCAATGCTGCACTCGGCATGTTGCATCTCAGCTGCACATAGTACCACACTTGCAGGCCACTCAACCACCACTCACAAATCACACAAACTAGCAGCTATTCGACCATGACAGGCACATCACCCACACACCTTGCAGGACACTCACTGACACACTGTCCTCTGTCTTGCAGGAGAAGGTGGAGCATTACACCCGGCAGCAGGAGGGACCTGAGGCTGGACGGGCTTGTTTGCTCATCCTCACCCCCCCTAGAGGAGACAGTGCTCCGGATCATTGGGCGGGCCATTGCTGCAGCCGTCACAACGTGCCGCGCTGGAGGTCCAGGTGAAGGGGGGCCTCTGCATATCTAATGCTCCTTCTCTTTTTCCACATCTCCCTCCTCCCATAATCTTTTCTGACTCACATGCTGCACTTGCTATCAGCACACACCTCTTGCTCCTCTCCCCATTCCACAACTCAACCTGTTTCCTTTGTCATTGCAGATACCCAAGAACACGTGATGGCACCCTCTGAGGAGGAGGACACAGAAGCCACACTGTCACTCGATCTGACACTTGCTTCTGCAAGCTCAGAGACTGACACTGCGCGTCCTTTAGAGATTAGGTTAGAGGAGGAATCTGCACATGGTGAGACACTGAGCACAAGTGTGCAGGAGCCCTGGTGGGTGGAACGGATACCACAGGTGCCAGCTCACCGGAGGGCGAGGTCGCTCACTAGTTCTGCTGCAGAGGAGTCAGATGAGGACTTCGATGGGCCAGCCTACAGAAGTCGGCTGGTGGGCGTACACCAACAAATGCTTGGGGCACTGGAAAGCCTGCCAGAAAGCCTGCGCACAATGAGAAGGGGCATGGAGGAGTCTAGCTCCAACTTGGCACAGGTCTTTGCGCAGAGCTTGGAGCCCTTCTTTTCCAACATGGAACATGTGGTCACCTCCATCAGCGCACCTGTGGAACCCACCATGATGCAGCGTCTGATGACTGATGTCACAGCATCCATTGCAGCACAAACATCTGCCATCCAAGGTCTGATTACTGCATTTGCAGCTCAGACTGCTGCCTTGGAAGCTCAGACTGCTACTTTCCTGGCTGTGGGGACCACAGTGGAACGGGGTTTCCAGGGGGCCACAGCACTCCAGCAATCCGTTCTCCAGCTGATCACCAGGATTGCATTAGGGTCCCGGGAGAGTGGCAATGGCGCCATGGCAGTTGAACCTGCTGTCCTCTCTCAGGACGACAACCTTCCTGCTCTCATCTCTGCCACTCCGCCAGTGGCCCTGTTGTTGCCTCTCGGCCAACCAGGCCAGACTGCTACAGACCAAGCTGAGATGGTGCAGTCTGAAGCCAGGCCATCCAGGCCCAGAGCTGCTCGAGGTCGTCCTCCAAGGCCATCTGCACGCTCCTCAATTGAAGGCCAGCAGCCTCCCACCACCTATGCTCCAGCCACTAGGGAAGCACCTCGTAGGAGCACTAGGATAGGTAAAGGCACACGGACAACAGGCACTGAGGGAATGCACAAGGGTGAATAGTTCTGTTATGTTTGCGTAATTTCATTTATTCATCGATAAATGAGAGTTTGATTTTGCATTTGGTTGTGGTTTTTATTTATGCAATGAGCTGAGGGAGAACCGAAAGGTTCTTATGCTCCTTAAGAAGGAGATAGATAGATTTCTGGACACAAAAGGCATCAAGGGGTATGGGGAGAGAGCGGGAATATGGTATTGAGATAGAGGATCAGCCATGATCATATTGAATGCCGGAGCAGGCTCGAAGGGCCGAGTGGCCTACTCCTGCTCCTTTTTCTATGTTTCTATGACACCTATGTGTAATCAGATGGAGGGCGATTTGATTGTCTTGTGGAAGCGGAAAGGTGGGGAATGTAGGACTGTTGGTGAGTTGGGGGATGTAGTTCAAATTATTGATAGCAAGCACGGATCAGGCGAGTACGCAGAGCCCTTGCAGACAAGCCGTGTGGTTCCTGCTGCACCCTTGCGTCTTCCTCCACTTCCTCTTCCGCCTCCTCCTCAGCCGCCTCCTCCTCCACCTCTGGCTCAGGGTCTTCTGCAATCATTGGTGGCAAAGGCTGGTCCCTCATGATGGCGAGTTTGCAGCATACCACCACAAATCTGCCCACTCACTCAGGGGAGTACTGCAGGGCTCCTTCAGACCGGTCTAGGCAGCGGAGGCGTTGTTTGAGGAGGCCTATGATGTGCTCCACGATGTTGCGTGTGGCAGCATGGCTCTCATTATAGGCCTGCTGTGCACGTGTGTGAGGGTTCCTGACCGGTGTCATGAGCCATGGCGTGAGGGGATAGCCCTTGTCGCCCAGTAGCCAGCCTTTGACTTGCCGAGTCGATTGAAAGATAGCTGGCACGTTGGACTGCCGTATGACGAAGGCATCATGACTGCTCCCAGGGTAGTGGGCATCGACCTCCGTGATTCGATGCGTGTGGTCGCACACCAGCTGCACATTGAGGGAGTGGAAGCCCTTTCGGTTGACGAAGACAGCCAAGTTGAATGTGCGGGGCATGCAGGGCAATATGTGTGCAGTCAGTGGCACCCTGCACCATGGGGAAGCCAGCAATGCGGGCGAACCCCCGTGCTCGCTCGTTCTGCTTCTCTCTGTTGAGAGGGAAGGTGATGAACCTGTTCCTCATATGGTACAGTGCGTCTGTGACCTCCCTTATGTAGCGTGAATAAGACTGTGCGTTGAGTTGAGCGTTAAGGTCGAAAATGGTGTGTATCACTGTAAATCAGCGTCGCACACTGATTGCAGCCATTTTCTCCCTACTTTACACGCTTCCAGCATTCGGTATTTGCGCATGCACTAACTCCTATACCAAGGTGGCATCTGGCGCACATCACGCAGGAAACATGCGTGCGCATCCAAGATGCCATCTTGGATGTCAGAGAGGCCGTGTAGCGTCGAAACAATGGGCGCTACATGGCCAAATTTAGCCCCTTGACTCTCACTTTTCAGGCTCACTCACACTCACTGGGCTAAGAGTGACTCTCACTGGTCTCGCTGACGCGGCTCGCTGTCGCGGCTCGCTGTCTGGTCTCGCTGTCGCGGCTCGCTGTCTGGTCTCGCTGACGCGGCTCGCTGTCTGGTCTCGCTGTCTGGTCTCGCTGACGCGTCTCGCTGTCTGGTCTCGCTGTCTGGTCTCGCTGACGCGGCTCGCTGTCTGGTCTCGCTGACGCGGCTCGCTGTCTGGGCTCGCTGACGCGGCTCGCTGTCTGGTCTCGCTGTCTGGTCTCGCTGTCTGGTCTCGCTGACGCAGACTCACTCACTCACTCGCTCGCTCCCGCTGTCTTAGACTCACTCACTCACTCACTCGCTCCCACTGTCTTAGACTCACTCACTCACTCGCTCGCTCCCACTGTCTTAGACTCACTCACTCACTCACTCGCTCCCACTGTCTTAGACTCACTCACTCACTCACTCACTCACTCACTCACTCTCATAAGAACATAAGAAATAGGAGCAGGAGTAGGCCAATCGGCCCCTCGAGCCTGCTCCGCCATTCAATAAGATCATGGCTGATCTGATCCTAACCTCAAATTTAAATTCATGTCCAATTTCCTGCCCGCTCCCCGTAACCCCTAATTCCCTTTACTTCTAGGAAACTGTCTATTTCTGTTTTAAATTTATTTAATGATGTAGCGTCCACAGCTTCCTGGGGCAGCAAATTCCACAGACCTACCACCCTCTGAGTGAAGAAGTTTCTCCTCATCTCAGTTTTGAAAGAGCAGCCCCTTATTCTAAGATTGTGCCCCCTAGTTCTAGTTTCACCCATTCTTGGGAACATCCTTACTGCATCCACCCGATCAAGCCCCTTCACAATCTTATATGTTTCAATAAGATCGCCTCTCAATCTTCTGAACTCCAATGAGTAGAGTCCCAATCTACTCAACCTCTCCTCATATGTCCGCCCCCTCATCCCCGGGATTAACCGAGTGAACCTTCTTTGTACTGCCTCGAGAGCAAGTATGTCTTTTCTTAAGTACGGACACCAAAACTGTATGCAGTATTCCAGGTGCGGTCTCACCAATACCTCCCTGTTTTTATATTCTACCCCCCTAGCAATAAAAGCCAACATTCCGTTGGCCTTCTTGATCACCTGCTGCACCTGCATACTAACTTTTTGATTTTCTTGCACTAGGACCCCCAGATCCCTTTGTACTGCAGTACTTTCCAGTTTCTCGCCATTAAGATAATAACTTGCTCTCTGATTTTTCCTGCCAAAGTGCATAACCGCACATTTTCCAATATTGTATTGCATCTGCCAAATCTCCGCCCACTCACCCATCCTGTCTATATTCCCTTGTAGGTTTTTTATGTCCTCCTCACTCTCTACTTTCCCTCCCATCTTTGTATCATCTGCAAACTTTGATATGTTACACTCGGTCCCCTCCTCCAAATCGTTAATATAGATTGTAAAGAGTTGGGGACCCAGCACCGACCCCTGCGGAACACCACTGGCCACTTGTTGCCAGTCCGAGAATGAACCATTTATCCCAACTCTCTGTTTCCTGTTAGATAACCAATCCTCCACCAATGCCAGAATATTACCCCCAATCCAGTGATTCTTTATCTTGAGCAATAATCTTTTATGTGGCACCTTGTCGAATGCCTTCTGGAAGTCGAAATACACTGCGTCCACTGGTTCCCCTTTATCCACCCTGTACGTTATGTCCTCAAAGAACTCAAGCAAATTTGTCAGACATGACTTTCCCTTCGTAAAGCCATGCTGACTTTGTCCTATTAAATTATGTTTATCCAAATGTTCTGCTACTGTCTCCTTAATAATAGACTCCAAAATCTTACCCACCACAGATGTTAGGCTAACTGGTCTATAATTCCCAGCCTTCTGCCTACTGTCTTCGACTCATTCACTCACTCACTCACTCTCACGGTCTTAGACTCACTCACTCACTCTCACGGTCTTAGACTCACTCACTCATTCACTCTCACTGTCTTAGACTCACTCACTCACTCACTCTCACTGTCTTAGACTCACTCACTCACTCACTCTCACTGTCTTAGACACACTCACTCACTCACTCTCACTGTCTTAGACTCACTCACTCACTCACTCACTCTCACTGTCTTAGACTCACTCACTCACTCACTCTCACGGTCTTAGACTCACTCACTCACTCACTCTCACTGTCTTAGACTCACTCACTCACTCACTCTCACTGTCTTAGACTCACTCACTCTCACGGTCTTAGACTCACTCACTCACTCTCACTCTCTTAGACTCACTCACTCACTCTCACTGTCTTAGACTCATTCACTCACTCTCACGGCCTTAGACTCACTCACTCACTCACTCTCACGGTCTTAGACTCACTCACTCACTCACTCTCACGGTCTTAGACTCACTCACTCATTCACTCTCACTGTCTTAGACTCACTCACTCACTCACTCTCACTGTCTTAGACTCACTCACTCACTCACTCTCACTGTCTTAGACACACTCACTCACTCACTCTCACTGTCTTAGACTCACTCACTCACTCACTCACTCTCACTGTCTTAGACTCACTCACTCACTCACTCTCACTGTCTTAGACTCACTCACTCACTCACTCTCACTGTCTTAGACTCACTCACTCTCACGGCCTTAGACTCACTCACTCACTCACTCTCACTGTCTTAGACTCACTCACTCACTCACTCTCACTGTCTTAGACTCACTCACTCACTCTCACTGTCTTAGACTCACTCACTCACTCACTGTCCCTGTCTTAGACTCACTGTTGATAAGTGGCCAGTTGAGCAAGGTACCAGAGAGAGTGGCGCAAGTGAAATGGGTTCAGCAACAGTCGGTCGATGCCTTCAGGAGATGAGAAGAGAAAGTGGGAGGGCAAAGAATAAATAAAGTAAGTGAGATCCAGGCCATCTTTCCGCTTGCAGTAGAGGGAGTGTAAATCGCTGCAGCTCTTTGGCTGCTGTCGGAAGCATTTAGAAATATTCAGATGAGGGATTGATGGCTCAATCTGTTCTAGTCTGTAGGACCATGTGTCCTCTATTATTCCATTTGCTATGACATATTTTCTGCATATTTTTACATCTGTTCTGTTTGTTTTGGGTCCCTCTTGTTTCTGCTTCCAGGAGGAGAGTGTGACCTTTCAGAAACAACTGGACGTGCTGGAAGCTGAGATCCTGCAGCAACAACAGGAACTGAAAGAGCTGCAGGTCATGAACACAGATGCCCAACTTTCTCGTGATGCTGCCAAGGTACCACTCTGAACACACACAAAACATATTGAATTCATCATCTCATTGGGGGTCTTGAGTTCATTGGGCATTGATGGGTCAGGAAGCTGAGGCTGGGCAGGGGGTGAAACATTTGATGCCTGATCTGAGCTCCTTCAGGCTGTGGAGGTGCTTGTTGAAAGTGTGCCCACATATCCTGATATTTTCCCCGTTCCAGGCAAACCCAGAGTGTTGCTCGCTGGAGTGGCAGGGATCACATAGGGTGGTTATTTTGTGTGTGTGAACAATATATTATCTGAACAGGGTTTTCTTGGCTGGAGCTGATCACAGAAACAGTGAGGCAATGAGGCACATTTAAACCAGGTGAAGGTCGAGAGCCTAAAGTACAGGCACCGTTGAGGTTGAAAGGAGTGAGAAAAATGAGGTAAATCGAGAAGTGGTGGTTAAGTGATATCAACCTTGGGCTTTAAAAACTTGCAGGCTGTGGGAAGAAAGAACGGCCGAGTTATAAGAAGTTCCAAGTTTTGAGCTCCTGGGAAATTTTGAAGCTGGGGACTCCTACAGAAGCAGGTCAATTCTTGCAAGGAGAGTTCTAAATTTCCCCAAAGGGAAACTTATCATTGGAGGCAGTGCCCTTTTGTTTTTTAGTTTACAGCTACAGAAACAATGGACTAGTAACAAATGCAGCAATCATATGACCTTAGAGATCCCAGTTTGAAAAACCTTGAATTAGAGCAGGTGACCTTGACCTTAACACAGTGAGGGTGCAGGGAGTGGGTGAGCGGTGGGGGGGCAGGGAGGGTCATGATCCCCACCAATCATTCTGAGGTTGGCCAATGTGCCTTTGGAGCATTGCCTCCATTTCGCGCCCAGTAACCCCTCTCACCTGTCTTCGGCCTCCAGCTGCAGCCTTCAAGTCTGCGCAGTTCCCAGCTCGGCCTTCTGATCAGGAATGTCGACATTCCCCAGTTCCCAGCTTGATCCCCACCTGCCCTGTCGACCCAACCTAATTCTGCGCACTGCGGGAGAGTGTGCAGGATGGAATATTTGGAGCTTCAGAGGAACAAAGAGAGAAGAGTTCAGAGGAGCATTGACCCTAGGATTATCAATAAAATAGAGAAGCAGTAATGGTAATGCACCATGAAGGGACAACTTTTTCCTTGTATCTTGACCAAATGTGTCAGACGGGGGTTAGAAGAAATTCAACAACTTGCCTTTATATTGCACCCTTAATGTAGAAAGATGTCTTAAAACGCTTCATAGAGGTCTAATCAAAAAAATGGCCACCAATGGTGGGGGTTGGGGGAGGGAGGGATTCAAAATACACCAGTCAAAGGAATGAAGAGTGTGGAGGAGGTTACAGAGCTAAGGAGGGGCGAGGCCATGGAGGGATGTAAACATAAGGATGAGAATTTTAAAATCGAGGAGTTGGGGGACTAGGAGCCAATGCAGGTCGGTGAGGACAGGAGTGATGAAAGTGGGGCTTGGTGCAGGATAGGATCCAAGCAGCAGAGTTTTGAATGAGTTGACGTTTATGGAGAGTGGAGGCCGGCCGGCCAGGAGAGCATTGGAATAGTGGAGTCCGGAGGTGATAAAGGAATAGCAATCAGGTCTTGATTGCACTCACATTTTGTAGAGAGCAAAGAATAATTGAGGGGAAAAGAAATGTTTGGCATTAATGAGGAACCTGAGCTTCTCAGAAGCTTTATGAATGATGGGGTTGTGGGAGTTCCGGTTGAAGTCAGAGAACACCAAGAGTGTCAGTAATGAAGGCCTGAAAATGGAGCAGTTAAAAGTCAGAGGTGGGAGCTGTTGGAGACTTGTGAAAGTACTGACGAGAAACTTAACAGGAGCGAAAAGTTAAACTTGAATTTATTGGATTCTGTTGTACCCATGCAGTGACATCGGAGCCCTGGCACACCACTCCAGCAACTATGTTCCGGCACCACTTCTTTTTGTATTGTGAAGGTTAATGGTATTTGTGTTATTTCACCGACCAGGCAGAACTCCAGCAGCATGAGGAGGTTATGCATAAGGAATGGCGGGAACGGGAAAGGATTCTTGCTGAGTACAAGAAGCTAGCTGAGGAGAAGAGAACACAAGCAGAGCGTGCAGAAAGACGGGTAAGAATTTGAGAAATTATGTAGAAGGGACCTTTGATTGATTGCTATAGATTGATTTATAATGTGAGAGATGGCAGTGTTTGAACCCAAGTTTTCAGTGATGAGCTCCAGCGTTCCCAGCTCAGCCAGGGCACTGCTTCTGAGCTTAAAGTCACTGTGCAGGATTTATTGGTCAATCAAGATAACTTCACTATCCAGGAGCCAGGCGCTGTGGGATGTTCGCCATCACTTTCACTATCGTGTAGCCAACCCCTGTGGGTTTGTTCACCATTACTTTCGCTATCCTGGAGCCAGCCCCTGTGGGTTTGTGCACCATCATACAGGGGACTGAAGGTGTGCTTTGCTTCGATGTTGACTCAGCGTGGAGTGAGGATGAACTGGGGAAGCTGCTGTCACAGGGTCCCAGAATCCAAGCATCTCACCTTGAAGAGTATTGACTGTAATTGTGGCTCTTGCGAAATAGTTCTGGCCAGTCCCCATTGAGAAGTTGTATTTTGTTGCTCTAGTGAAACATCACCAGTAGTTTGTATCAGTGGAGAACTCATCAGATGTCTGTGAATGATGGTGAGATCCTGAGCTGTTTTTGTGGTGATTCCCTCAGGCAATGCGTGCAGCTGCTCACTCCGATGAGCTGCACTTTGAGCGACCATCAACTCAGGAAACTGTGAGTGAGGAAAGGGCCATCAACACGTTCGAGGAATCCTTCCTGCAGATCAAAACAGTGACCGGCGTCAGTGATGTACAGGTGAGCGTGAGGGGCGCTTGGGGTGAGATGTGGGTAGAGAACTCACGGGTCACAAAAGGGCATTGCTACTGAGCTCTGGCTCTGGTCCGGACACTGAGCCCAGGGGTGCTGTGCGGGGCCCCAGTCTGTGGTCTGTGGGTCCCTGGTGACTGTTTAAAGATATTCAATAGTAAGCTTCTGTGGAATAGTTTGAGATTCTGGCAAGTCGGCTACTGTACATTGTGAGAAAAATAAAAGAACATCGACTTAAGAAAATGACTTTCTCCTTGTTAAGCGCAGATGTTTAACTGCTATAAATATATATCTTGTGTTACTGTTACTTGTTCTATTACTGTTTACTAAATTTGTTTGGTGGTTCGAGCCTAAGGTAAAGTCTAATGTCGTGTTATTCTGCCACTATCTGAAGGCAGGGGATAAAAGTAATAGTTGAGATAAAATAAAGAAGGTTCTCTGTTCAACCCCTGGACACACTAAAGATTAATGTAGCTATCTGGGCAAGTGTAACATTCTCAGAGACATGGGAAGCTCAGGCTCACCTACCACAGTTGTCTGAAACATGGAACCAAAGAATAAAGAAATCCAAAAACGTAACAGGTGGATTGTTCTCGAAATATGTTGCAGTAGAATGCAATGTGGAGTGCTCGAGTGGTGTTTGTAATGCAATGAGAAATGTGCAGGATATTGAGGTGGCTTGGCTTCAGCCTGTGTCTTGCTCTCTGTTGCAGGATGTAGTGAAACGCTTTGTGATGCAGGGAGAGACCTTGAAGCATTTGGAGGAGCTGGAACTGGAGAATGAGAAGCAGATGATGCAGCTAAGGGAGGAGAAGGAGAGACTGCAGGCAGAGTATGACTATATGAAATATTCTGGTGAAACCAAACTCTCCAGGTACGAAAAGTGTATCTGTATCTGCTCACATGTCTAGATTACGGTCCTGTTCTCAACATCCTATGTCTTATCACTGAGATAACCCCGACAGATTTTCTTCCTTGTACCGTATGGTCTACATTACTGACACACCCTACACTGCCAGATAAAGACCCACAAATGTGTGATTCACATTCAATCCTTTTGCTCTGTGTGACCTTCCAAGCGGGCTCACACCACCAATTGAGCTGGGCCAATTCGGTTTACATCATTTCAATCCAAACAGATTCGGAGTTTGAGAAGACTCCAGGTCAATTGGTGATTTGGAGGAGGTATTTTGATTAGAATGAGTTCTGTAGATGCATTAACAACTCTGATGTACTAATTACGAGTCATTGCTTGCTTCAAGTGTCTTTTTGGTAGTGCTCACGCTTTTGAGATGCTGAAGTGTGTGGATGTATAGAGACACCTAGGGGTTCAAATAAATAAATAATTGTAAGTGGGAGTGCAGGTAGATGAAGCCATAGAAAAGAGCAATAGCATTTTGGGTTTTATAAATAGGGGCAGAGAGCACGGATAAGAAGGTCATGATGAATTTGTACAGCGCAATGATTAGGCCTCGGTAATAGCAATGTGTGCAGTTTTGGGCATCCCATTACAGAAATGACATTAAAGCCATACAGGGAAAAGGTGTGAACATTTGAAATAAAGGAAGAGCTACGGGGAGAGAGTGGGGCAGTGGGATTAGTTTTGGATTGATACAGGGCTATAGGAGGGCAGTGGGATTAGTTTTGGATTGATACAGGGCTATAGGAAGATAGTGGGGCAGTGGGATTAGTTTTGGATTGATACAGGGCTATGGGGAGAGAGCGGGGCAGTGGGATTAGTTTGGGATTGATACAGGGCTATGGGGAGAGAGTGGGGCAGTGGGATTAGTTTGGGGATTGATACAGGGCTATGGGGAGAGAGCGGGGCAGTGGGATTAGTTTGGGATTGATACAGGGCTATGGGGAGAGAGTGGGGCAGTGGGATTAGTTTGGGATTGATACAGGGCTATGGGGAGAGAGTGGGGCAGTGGGATTAGTTTGGGATTGATACAGGGCTATGGGGAGAGAGTGGGGCAGTGGGGTTAGTTTGGGATTGATACAGGGCTATGGGGAGAGAGCGGGGCAGTGGGATTAGTTTGGGATTGATACAGGGCTATGGGGAGAGAGTGGGGCAGTGGGATTAGTTTGGGATTGATACAGGGCTATGGGGAGAGAGTGGGGCAGTGGGATTAGTTTGGGATTGATACAGGAGTATGGAGAGAGAGCGGGGCAGTGGTTTACTTTGGATTGCAAAAGAGTTGGTACAGACATGATGGGCCGAACAGCCTCCTTTTGTACATAAGTGTTGATGTGTGTCTCATTCTTTCTTTACCTCTTTCTCATTCTTTCTTTCTCCCTTTATCTCTCCTTTTTCTCTGTTTTCTTTCCTTCCCTCCTTTTATTCCTTTCTTCTTTCTTTCTCCGTTATTATCTTATTTTTCTCTCATTCTTTTTCTGCCTTTTTTCTTTTCCCTCTCTATCTTTTTTCTCTCTTTCCTTATGTTCTTTTTTCTCTTTTTCTTCTTTCTTTCTCTTTCCTACTTTCTATGCTAATGCAGTCAGTTGTGCCCAGTCCTGTTCCTGTGACATGGAGCCATGCCATCGGGCATAGCCACACATGTGTTATAATTAGTATTAGAGATGGGCCTGCCATTCATACTATGCTCTCCATTTGTTCATTATTGCTTTAAATGAAATGCTTCTGCTCTCCTTGCGGTGTTTACACAGCAAGCAGAAGCTGTTAACGGAACTACAAGCTCACTTGAAGGATGAGAAAAACCGGCGAGAGAAGATAAAGGAGCACCTTGAATACGTCAATCATATCATTGTGTCCATCAAAGCAGGCGTGGAGCACCTCTCCGAGAAACTGCAACACGTGCAAATTGTAAGTGACGGCCTCAACACAGCAAAGTGAAGAAATATATTTGCGAGATTAAAATTCCTGCTCTTCTTGGACCTCTCAGCACCTTCCTCAGTCCCACTCCAAGCCAGCACCTTCCTCAGTCCCACTCCAAGCCAGCACCTGGCCACATGAGTGATCCAAGCACCATTCCTTCCCACACTAAGTGACAAGAATCAATGGATCTGTGTCCCATTGCAGACTAACCTCATCGGACCTATTATTTCAGTATTCGAGTCAGCGAACAATCTGATCTATTCCTGAATATTCGAGTCAGTGAGTAATCTGATCTATTCCTGTAGCATTTGAGTCAGTGAGTAATCTGATTTATTCCTGTAGTATTTGAGACAGTACGAACGAACATACGAATTAAGAGCAGGAGTAGGCCATTCGGCTCCTCGAGCCTGCTCTGCCATTTGATAAGATCATGGCTGATCTGATTGTGACCTCAACCCTACTTTCCCGTCTACCTACTATAACCATTGACTCCCTTGTTAATCAGGAATCTCTCTAACTCAGCCTTAAAAATATTCAATGACCCTGCCTCCACCGCTCTCTGGGGAAGGGAGTTCCACAGACTCACAACCCTCTGAGAAAAAATTTCTCCTCATCTCCATCTTAAATGGGAGACCCCTTATTTTTAAACTGTGGCCCCTAGTTCTAGTCTCTCCCACAAGGGGGAAACATCCTCTCAGCATCTACCCCTTCCAGTCCCCTCAGGATCTTATATGTTTCAATAAGATCACCTCTCATTCTTCTAAACTCCAGTGTATACAGGCCCAACTTGTCCAATCTTTCCTCATAAGATAACCCCCTCATCCCAGGAATCAGTCGAGTGAACCTTCTCTGAGCCGCCTCCAAAGCAATTATGTCCTTTCTTAAATAAGGAGACCAAAACTGCACACAGTATTCTAGATGTGGCCTCATCAATGCCCTGTACAACTGGAGCAAAACATCTCTACTTTTATATTCCATTCCCCTTGCAATAAATGACAACATTCCATTTGCCTTCCTAATCACTTGCTGTACCTGCATACTAACTTTTTGTGATTCATGTACTAGGATACCCAGATCCCTCTGTACCCCTCAGAGTTCTGCAGTCTCCATTTAAATAATATACTGCTTTTCAATTCTTCCTGCCAAAGTAATCTCATCTATTCCTGTTGTATTTGAGTCAACGAGTAATCTAATCGTATGTTTTCTATCACTGATATTGTATTGGAATTAAATGCTTTCCTGAGTTTGTGTGAATGGAATAAAATTTTTGAAATGGGAATTGCACTCTTGTGGTAATGTGATATGTAGCGTTGTTGAAAGGTGCTGCATTACTGCAGGCCTCTGGGAGATTTCCACATATCTAGTTTGTGTTTCAATTCTGCAGTCGAAGGGCAGCGTTCCGGCAGTGATGCTCAGCCCCATCTCAGACGAGTATGTGTTGGACTTGCTGTCACTAACAGAGGACAAACTCCTTGAACTATATCGAGTCCTTGAGGGAATCGACCTGAAGGAGGCACTGCAACTGATCGAGGATGATGAGGTGAGGTGACTGATTGTGCAGCTTTCTTATCTTTTCATTAATTTGTTCTCTGGATGTGGGCGACACTGACAAGGCTGGCATTTATTGCCCATCCCTGGTTATCCTGAAAAGGTGGTGGTGGGCCTTCTCTTTGAACCACTGCTGTCCATGTGGTGTTAGGTAAGATTTGTACAAAGTGACGATGAAGGGACAGTGATATAGCTCCAGGTCTGATGGTTTGCGACTTGGAGAGGATCTTCAGGTCCTGGTGTTCTCGTGACATTGCTACTCTTGGCCTTCTCGGTGGTTCCTTCCCATTTTTCTCTCTCTTGTTTAAAAATAATTCAGTTCTCCGCCCCCCCAACACCACCTCCAAAATAGTATCATAGTATGGTACAGCACAGGAGGCCATTTGGCCCATTGTGCCTGTGCCAGCTCTTTGAAAGAGCTATCCAATGAGTCCCATTCCCCTGTTCTTTCCCCATAGCCCTGTAATTTTTTTCCCCTTTAAGTATTTATCCAGTTCTCTTTTGAAAGTTACTATTGAATCTGCTTCCACTGCCCTTTCAGACAGTGCATTCTAGATCATAACAACTCGCTGAGTTTAAAAAAAAATGTTTCTCCATTTTCCCTCTGGTTCTTTGCCGATCACCTTAAATCGGTGTCCTCTGTTTACCGACCCTCCTGCCACTGGGAACAGTTTTTCATTATTTACTCTCTCAAAACTGTTCATGATTTTAAACACCTCTATCAAATCACTTAACCTTCTCTGTTCTAAGGAGAACAATCCCAGTTTCTCCAGTCTCTCCACATAACTGAAGTCCCTCATCCCTGGTATCATCCTGGTAAATTTCCTCTGCACCCTCTCTAAAGCCTTGACATCCTTCCTAAAGTGTGGTGCCCAGAATTGAACACAATACTTCAGCTGAGGCCTAACCAGTGTTTTATAAAGATTTAGCATAACTTCCTTGCTTTTGTACTCTATGCCTCTATTTATAAATTGTAAACAATTTTACAACACCAAGTTATAGTCCAGCAATTTTATTTTAAATTCACAAGCTTTCGGAGGCTTCCTCCTTCCTCAGGTGAACGATGTGGAAATGAAATCCTCGAAATGAAATCGCATTTATAATTCACAGAACAATGCTTGGTGATTACAGACAGTTTTTTCAACTGCCCGTTGCCAAGGCAATCAGTGTGCAGACAGACAGGTGTTACCTGCAAGGTCTCAGAATATACAAATCACCAAAAAAAACAACAAACAAAAAAAAACAGAGATAGAGAGGTAGAAACGTAGAAAAGACAGCAACTGACCCGTTATATTAAAAACAGATAACATTTGTTCGCTGGTGGGGTAACGTGTAGCGTGACATGAACCCAAGATCCCGGTTGAGGCCGTCCTCATGGGTGCGGAACTTGGCTATCAATTTCTGCTCGACGATTTTGCGTTGTCATGTGTCTTGAAGGCCGCCTTGGAGTACGCTTATCCGAAGGTCGGTGGAGCGTACTCCAAGGCGGCCTTCGAGACACACGACAACGCAAAATCGTCGAGCAGAAATTGATAGCTAAGTCCCGCACCCATGAGGACGGCCTCAACCGGGATCTTGGGTTCATGTCACGCTACATGTTACCCCACCAGCGAACAAATGTTATCTGTTTTTAATATAACGGGTCAGTTGCTGTCTTTTCTATGTTTCTACCTCCCTATCTCTTTTTTTTTGTTTGTTGTTTTTTTTGGTGATTTGTATATTCTGAGACCTTGCAGGTAACACCTGTCTGTCTGCACACTGATTGCCTTGGCAACGGGCAGTTGAAAAAACTGTCTGTAATCACCAAGCATTGTTCTGTGAATTATAAATGCGATTTCATTTCGAGGATTTCATTTCCACATCGTTCACCTGAGGAAGGAGGAAGCCTCCGAAAGCTTGTGAATTTAAAATAAAATTGCTGGACTATAACTTGGTGTTGTAAAATTGTTTACAATTGTCAACCCCAGTCCATCACCGGCATCTCCACATCTATTTATAAAGCCAAGGATCCCATATGCTTTTTTAACAGCCTTCTCAACTTGACCTACCATCTTCTCTGTCTGTGCACTCCCTTTAAAATTGTACCATTTAGTTTATATTGCCTTTCCTCGTTCTTCCTACCAAAATGTTCACACTAAGTTCAGGTCATTAATATATATCAAAAAGAGCAGTGGTCCTAATGCTGACCCCTGGGGGACACAACTGTGTACTTCCCTCCAGTCTAAAAAACAACTGTTCAACACTTATCTCTGCTTTCTGTCCCTTAGCCAATTTTGTATCCACATTGTCCCTTTAAATCCATGGGCTTTAATTTTGTTAACAAGCCTATTATGTGGTACTTTATCAAATGTCTTTTGAAAGTCCATATACATAACATCAACCGTACTACCTTCCAACATATATTGTCACAGTAAAAGAGGTAGTTGGGATACTGGATGGACTAAAAATTGATAAAGAGGAGGTACTAGAAAGGCTGGCAGTACTTAAAGTAGATAAGTCACTGGGTCCGGATGGGATGCATCCTAGTTTGCTGAAGGAAATAAGGGTAGAAATTGCATCCTTAGATAGGGGGGTGGTGCCAGAGGACTGGAGAATTGTAAATGTTACACCCTTGTTCAAAAAAGGGTGTAAGGATAAACCCAGCACCTACAGGCCAGTCAGTTTAACCTCAGTGGTGGGGAAACTTTTAGAAACGATAATCCGGGTCAAAATTAACTGTCACTTGGACAAACGTGGATTAATGAAGGAAAGCCAGCATGGATTTGTTCAAGACAAATCATGTTTAACTAACCTGATTGAGTTTTTTGATGAGGTAACAGAGAGGGTAGATGAGGGCAATGTGGTTGATGTGGTGTATATGGACTTACAGAAGGCGTTTGCTAAAGTGCCGCACGGTAGGCTTGTTAACAAAGTTGAAGCCCATGGAATAAAAGGGGCAGTGGCAGCATGAATATGAAATTGAATAAGTGACAGGAAACAGAGAATAGTGGTGAACGGTTGTTTTTCAGACTGGAGGGAGGTGCACAGTGGTGTTCCCCAGGGGTCAGTACCAGGACCACTGCTTTTGTTGATATATATTAATGACCTGGACTTGGGTGTACAGGGCACAATTTCAAAATTTGCAGATGACACAAAACTTGGAAGGGTAGTGAACAGTGAGGAGGATAGTGATAGACTTCAAGAGGACATAGACAGGCTGGTGGAATGGGCGGACACGTGGCAGATGAAATTTAATGCAGAGAAGTGCTAAGTGATACATTTTGGTAGAAAGAATGAGGAGAGGCAATATAAATTAAAGGGTACAATTCTAAAGGGGGTGCAGGAACAGTGAAACCTGGGGGTATATGTGCACAAATCGCTGAAGGTGGCAGGGCAGGTTGAGAAAGCGGTTAAAAAAGCATACGGGAACCTGGGCTTTATAAACAGAGGCATAGAGTACAAAAGCAAGGAAGTCATGATGAACCTTTATAAAACACTGGTTTGGCCATAACTGGAGTATTGTGTCCAGTTCTGGGCACCGCACTAGGAAGGATGTGAAGGCCTTAGAAAGGGTGCAGAAAAGATTTACTAGAATGATTCCAGTGATGAGGAACTTCAGTTATGTGGATAGACTGGAGAAGCTGGGGTTGTTCTCCTTGGAACAGAGACGGTTGCGAGGAGATTTGATAGAGGTATTCAAAATCATGAAGGATCTAGACAGAGTGGATAGAGAGAAACTGTTCCCATTAGCGGAAGGGTCGAGAACCAGAGGACACAGGTTTAAGGTAATTGGCAAAAGAACCAAAGGTGACATGAGGAAAAACTTTTTTACGCAGTGAGTGGTTTTGATCTAGAATGCACTGCCTGAAAAGCTGGTGGAGGCGGATTCAATTGTGGCTTTCAAAAGGGAATTGGATAAGTACTTGAAGGAAAAATATTTGCAGTGCTACGGGGAAAGGGTGGGGAAGTGGGACTAGCTGGATTGCTCTGGCAGGGAGCCGGCATGGGCTTGATGGGCTGATTGGCCTCCTGAGCTGTACCCATTCTATGATTCCAACCTTCTCCGTTACTTCATTAAAGAACTCAAATCAAGTTAGTCAAACAAGGTTTTCCTTTAACTAATCTGTGCTGACTTTCATTTATTAGCCCATACTTTTCCAAGTGCCTATTTATTTCGTCCCAGATAATTGTCTCTAAAAGTTTCCCCACCACTGATGTCAGGCTGCCTGGCGTGTAATTGCTGGGTTTATCCCTCTCCCCTATTTTGAATAGGGGTGTAAGGAGCCCCACCCCTAAAGGAGCTGACATGTTGTGGTGCAGTTCCAAGGGCAGAAGCAGCTGTCTGATACCTTGTCAAAGTGGCTAGTGAGCCTTAGCAGGCTGATCAACTGTGGGGGAATATCACTGCTGAGGCTGCTACTGACCTATCAAGACATCCACTGGGGGGGGGAGCGGCTCCGTCATTTGGGGGGGGTGGGAGTGGCTCCGTCTCTGGGAGAGTGGGGCAGTATCTCTGTCACTGGGCGGGGGTGGGGGGGCAGTGTCTCTGTCACTGGGCGGGGGTGGGGGGGGGGGGCAGTGTCTCTGTCACTGGGCGGGGGTGGGGGGGGCAGTGCCTCTGTCACCGGTCGGGGGTGGGGTGGGGGGGGGCAGTGCCTCTGTCACCGGTCGGGGGTGGGGTGGGGGGGGGCAGTGCCTCTGTCACCGGTCGGGGGTGGGGTGGGGGGGGGCAGTGCCTCTGTCACCGGTCGGGGGGTGGGGTGGGGGGGGGCAGTGCCTCTGTCACCGGTCGGGGGTGGGGTGGGGGGGGGCAGTGCCTCTGTCACCGGTCGGGGGTGGGGTGGGGGGGGGGCAGTGCCTCTGTCACCGGTCGGGGGTGGGTGGGGTGGGGGGGGGCAGTGCCTCTGTCACCGGTCGGTGGGTGGGGTGGGGTGGGGGGCAAGTGCCTCTGTCACCGGTCGGGGTGGGGTGGGGGGGGGGCAGTGCCTCTGTCACCGGTCGGGGGTGGGGTGGGGGGGGGCAGTGCCTCTGTCACCGGTCGGGGGTGGGGTGGGGGGGCAGTGTCTCTGTCACTGGGCGGGGGGTGGGGGGGGGGCAGTGTCTCTGTCACCGGTCGGGGGGCGGTGGGTGGGGGGGGGGGCAGTGCCTCTGTCACCGGTCGGGGGTGGGGTGGGGGGGGGGGGGGGCAGTGTCTCTGTCACCGGTCGGGGGCGGGGTGGGGGGGGGGCGAGTGCCTCTGTCACCAGGTCGGGGGTAGGGGGTGGGGGGGGGGGGGGCAGGTGTCTCTGTCACCGGGCGGGGGTGGGGTGGGGGCAGTTGTCTCTGTCACCGGGGGAGCTTGGGTTTTCTCCAGTCCCCCTGTGGGGTCTGCGGAGTAGCTCTGTGAGCTTGTGGTCCCGGAGGACGGTGTGGGGATTGGTGATGTACCTTTGTGAACCAGCCTAGCGGAAGCAGAAATTGCTCGGCAGGAGTGGCCTGTGACCTAACCCGGGCAGCCCATAAGCACTGAGGATTGTAGGTACTTGTTCCAACATCCCCTTCTCCTGTGGTGACAAATTAACTATCTTTTTGCTTGTGTTTCAGTTCCATGCCAGCATGGAGACAACTCCCATCTTACAACGTGAGAGTGAAGCTCCCCACGGCCCAAAAGCTCGACATGTATGATGTAAGGAACCAAATTTGATTTCCTTACATCAGAAAATTTAGCACCACATTGCACTATTAGGTTCCAGTTCCCGTTCCCATCTGTTGTTTCTAGAACCAACTCTATTCTTAACATAACAACGCATAATTAACGGCAGTGAAGCAGGAAGCAAACTTAGAATGCGAGTCCTAGACTATTTCACTTTCTAACGCAGAGTGTTTAATCATTTGGGATACGGATATTCCTGGGAATGATTCGTCCTCCCTGGTGATTATTGTCAGTTGCTTGCTGGAGAAGGGACACAGAAAGACTTGAGGAAGGTTCTCACTTTGTCTGCACAATGTGCGCAACAGAAAACCATCTTGCAGCAGGAATGCCTCCCATTGGCTAACCTCACAGCAGCTGGTAAGTGATTCTGGAATATCTGAGATTTAGGCCCCGATAATTACTGGGAGCGAGCGGGGAGAGATTTAGCGGAAGTACGGGTTTCCCGGAGGTCCAGCTGAATTTAACAGCAGGATCTGATTTAAATTTTTTTGAATCCGTTTCCTGGCTGCAGCCAAATTGTCTGTCTGTCTCTCTCTCTCTCTCTCATAAAATAGAGTCATAGCATGGAAGGAGGCCATGAAGCCCATAGAGTCCACACCGGCTCTATGCAAGTGCATACCAGCTGGCCTCATTCCCCCCGCGCCCGCCTTTTCCCCTGCAAATTTATTCCTTTCATGTACTTATCCAGTTACCTTTGAAGGCCATGATTGAATTTGCCTCCAGTACCCACCCTGGGCAGTGCATTCCAGATCCTAAACACTCACTCTGTCACACTCGCTCTCCTCCCTTCCTCCGATCTGTCTCTCTCATTCCCTCCCTCTGTCTCTCTTCACCTCATCCTCGCTCCTCCCTCTCTGCTCATACTCCTCCTCCTCCCTTTCCCACTTCCTCCCTCCCTCTCCTCCACTCCTCCCTCCCTCA